>NW_011889595.1:575235-619662 GCF_000151845.1 Pteropus vampyrus | reverse complement strand
TTGAATTTCAAGCTCCAGCTCATTCCTTAGATTTGGGAAATTCTCGTCAACTATTTGTTTGAAAATGCTTCCTCGCCTTTGAGAATGCCCATTATTCTTATGTTTCCTCTCCTGATGGTATCAACTAGTTCTTGAATTTCTCTCATTATTTTTCATTCTTCAGTTTTTCTCTTCTTTCTTCTGATTTATTTCTAGATTTCTGTTTTTGATATCACTAATCCTTTCCTCCATTTGGTCAACTCTATTTCCCAAGCTTGCTGTTTCATTTTTCAACTGTTACAGTGCGGTTTTTTTTTTTTTATCTCCAGAAGATCTATTCTGTTCTTTTTGAGGTTTTCAGTCTCCTTGTTCTGCTTATCTAATTTTTTCAATTCCTGAAATTGTTGCTATGACTTGTTTCAGAATTGACTGATTTTTTTCAGAAGTACCATCCTGAATTCTCTGTCGTTTAAGTCACATATTTCTATATGTGTAAGCTTATTTTCTGGAGATTTTTCTCTTTATTTCTGAGATGTCTTGTCACCTTGGTTGTTCATGATGCTTAAATGGACTGTTTCTCCTCCTGGGCATTAATGGAAGTGTATTCTGTTTTCCCAGAAAGGTTTATTATATAAAGGTCTCTTTTTAGCTTGTTGCAAAGAAGGTGTTTTTCTTTTGGTTTCTAGTAGGTGGCGTCTAAGCCTCTTGCATCCCTGCTTCATATAAAGCCTTAAAAATGCCTTTCTTATTTTCTTGTAGATATTTAATCATGCTTACTACCCTCAGTTTCAGTCCCTGTCAGTATTAGCGACATTCCTGGCAACTTTTGCTCAGATTCCCCTGCGGCTCCACGGTGATTGATCTCAGAGTGTATGGAGCGTGCAGCTCGGGCTTTGTTTTGCAACAGTGGCTTGTAAGAATCAACTGCTATTTTTCTGAGGTCCTGTCCTGTTTCTCTGCCTTCTTCCCTAATGACTGCACCCTGCCACCCGCCTGCCTCATGGAGCTCACAGCTTTCCAGGCAGGACTGTTTAGGGAAGTCTGCACCTTCTCCTCTCCCCCTCCTACTACAGGGAGCTCAGTGGGCTGTGAGAGGCAGCTTCTTTATTTCTTTCAGTCCGCTGCCCTACACCCGGGGTTCTGGCCTGTGGTAGCTCTTATGTGCAGATCCCACGCTCAGAGGTGCTGGTGTGCAGTTTGAGTGATTTTTGTTGAGTTTTATATGTTCAGCTTATTGTTTCAAGAAGAGAGATCTGGGGATGTCTCTCACTCCGCCATGTTTCCGCATATTCTAGATATCCAGTATTTTAGCATTTAATAGACAAAGGTAAATTTTGATGTTCTGTTGAACTCAATTCACTTTTAGATTTCTGAACTGGATTTTCAAGACTCTGTTTTTGTTCTGGGATTCTCTGAAGAATTGAATAAATTGTTGCTTCAGCTTTATCTGGACAACAGAAAGGAGATCAGAACTATTCTGAGTGAATTGGCTCCAGACCTTCCCAGTTACCACAGCCTTGAATGGCGACTAGATGTACAGGTATGGCCTTTTTTTTAACCTGAAATAGAATGTTCGTTTATTTTAGGTTCATGTCCTAAGGTTTATTGTATTCTTTACCACCTTAACCGAACTCTGGTTTGAAGCTAGTTTTTTTAATGTTCATTTTTAGCGCGTTTCACAAATAGTTCATTTTATAATTTTAATGTGTTCGAATCAGTTTAATTTGCAAAATTTGTAAGAAATAGATTATTTTGGAAAAGGAGATGGTTATGCAGATTTTCAAAGTGCTTAGATTTTTAAAAATTTTTCTAAATAAACACATACTCATATACAGATCAATGTGCAGCTTAGTGAATTATCACATGGTAAAAATACCCATGAAACCAATACTTACCCATGACCAGCAACCTCCTTGCCTCTTCCCAATTACTTCTCCTTCCCTCTTTTCTTCACTTCTAGTACATAGATTACTTTTGCTGCTCTTTATCTTCTGTATATGAGATGATTCAGTAAATATTCTCTTATGTCTGGCTTCTTCATACAGCATTATATTTGTGAGATTCAGCTGTTTTTTAAAACCATATAAATAACCAAAAGTGAGTTTTCAGACTATTGCATGTAGCCTTTTATCAAGCAGTGACAGATAACTAAGAGTATTTATTGAATGTCATCCATTTGCTGATTAGAGGTGTTCTAAATGCTGTGGGAAACAAGTGTGTAAGCTACTTTCTCAGCTGGAAAAGATATTATTGTCTGGTTAGGAATATTAGATGTTCTCAAAATAACCAGTAATTAAAGATAGTTATAAAATATGGTTTTGAAAGAATAGAATTGTTTAAATCAAAGTAATACTAGTATTTTTAAAAAGCTATAGCTCAGGTAGTTCAGTGTACAGAGGAGTGATCCAGAAAAGTTTCAACAGAAAGAGGTGAGATTTCAGGATAAATGAATGGAGAAAACCAAGGTAAATATTCTTTTTGGAGCGGGGTGGTAAATATTTTTGACAGGAGACAGTATAAGCTGTAAAGGCTCACATGTATATGGGAATGAGCATACTGAATATGTGATATAGCATACTAGCCAAACCTTATTGCATATTGAAATGACTTGTGTCATTTGAAATGTCATTTCAATATGCAATAAGGTTTGGCTAGTATGCTATATCACATATTCAGTATGCTCATTTGCAATAAGGTTTGGCTAGTATGCTATATCATATATTCAGTATGTTCATAAAAAATTCTGTGTTCTATCCTCAGAGATTCTGATGTATTAGTATGGGGTTTGGCCTTGGCATCAGGGTTTCTAAAAGCTCCCCATTCACCCAGGTAATTCTAATGTACAATAAAGTTTATAAACCACTGTCATAGTAGATTCTTCCCGATTTGAATGATGGTAAGGTGGTCCAGATAAGTTACAGAAATTCAGTTAGAGGAGATTAGCAATTATAATCTAGTGCGATGAGTGCTTGATTGGATATTAACACATGATATGGTATAAATCAGATTATAGCCTCCATAAGGGCAGGTTCTTGTTAGAGGACCTGCACTTTTATTTACTACTCTGTCCCCAGCACAATACCTGGCACATAATAAGCATTCACTGCTAAATATGAAAAAGGTGTGGGGAGTGGTGGTAAAGCACCTTCTTAAGCAAATTATTTGTCACATATCTCTTGTATACTTATAACGTGTGGAGATGGTAAAGAATAAGACAATTTGTGCTCTTGAAGACATCTTAAGCAACAAGTCCTGTAGAGCTCATGGGCAGGAGATCACTGTGGTTAAGCCTTTATGTTTAAGGCCTCTCATAATAATCAGGTGGAAGAGATGTAGGGGTGGTCATGTTCACAAGGTTCAGCAGTAATTTATCTTATACATCTTTTCTTGTGTGGGGATATATACCTTCTGACTTTAGGGATATTATTAGAAGTTCTTTTATTGGTTTTATTGATTTGTTTTAAGTTTTCCATTAGTTAGAAAGTTAAACAATTGAATTTTCTGAAGTTGAACTCAAGAGAGCTCATTTTTCCAGTTAAGTGAGTTTGAATAGCACTGTTACTGCAAGGATTAATATGGTTAAAATTGAAGGTATACTGAATGTGTATTACCTCATGGTGAAATGCATTTAAGGACTAAAAAAGCTACTCAAGACAACTAATTGATTTCCTGAGCTTATTAGTTGAAATTATTATAAGGAATTTTAACCAGAGTGTATTCTTTTGCTTATTGGAAGAAGATTTAAATGAAGACCAGCTTAAAGGCTGAGAAATTGGTAACAAGATACAGAACCTTTCATTTTTGATTAACTGATTTGTCTCATGGAGGCTGGTAGTGAATGGATAGTTACCATCTAATTATTATACAGTTGCTTATGGAAAATAAATTAGACATCATACTTTAGTTACTAATAGATGCATTTCCCATATTTCATAAATCACTAGCATAATTAGTGCCTTTGTTAATAGCATTAGTAAATTGAATTCATCTGAGATTGAGGAGAATGATACCTTTAGGGCTGATTCATTTAAAGTTGCCATGGTTATTTTTACAGAGAGAACAGAATTTCTTCCCCATTAAAAATTAAGTCCATATCAAGAACTTTGTGATCTACTATTCTTTACTATGTACTCCTGAGTGTCATTCATATTTCTTTCTGAGATAAAATTAGGCCTAATTATATCTTACTGGGCGTTCATTACGGATATTATCTGGGAATTTTAAAGAATGGAATAAATACTTATCTGTAAGGTTATTTAGATATCATGTTGTCTAAAAATTGAAGGATAGATTGAGTGACCTTAAGTCTTTCAACAAAATATTCATGGCTCAAATACACTCTTAAATATATTTGGTCCCTCTCTGTCAGTGCAGATATAGAGGAAAAAGAAGTATAAACAATGCATAATTGAATGAGTAAGTAGTATTTTCATTCATCACATTTATTACCATTTGCCTATCTATAATATTCTGTACTTGAGAAATGATCTTAAAGAGATACTTTAAAACAGGGGTCCCTAATTCCTGAGCTGCAGACTGATATTGGTCTGTGGCCTATTAGGAACTGGGCTGCATAGCAGGTGAGTGGCAGGCGAGCTAGTGAAGCTTTATCTGTATTTGCAGCCGCTCCCCAGCGCTAGCATTACTGCCTCAGCTCCATCTCAGGTCATCAGGCATTAGATTCTCTTAGGAGCACCAGTCCTCTGGTGCCAGAAAGGTTGAGGACCACTGTTTTAAAAGCTACCTTTTTTATGTTTGGGGACTAGTTCACCCAAAGGGATTGACCTATTATTTCCAAATTATTTTGAGACATTAAATTTCAGCCTTGGATCAGTATCTTGAGTTCTTTTGGGTGCCAAAATTGCCTAAATTAATTGGAAGAAGTTATTAGTCAGAATATTCTGTTTGATATTAAATTAATCCTGAAATTTTAGGTTTGGATTCAGTACTTGGAAGTCTCTTCAGTTTGGCTTTTTGTCCTTTTGACATGACTCCAATAGTCTTAGATAACAATCTTGCTTTCTTGTATAACAAGATGTTTCAGGTTCATTTTGTACAATTTCTGTCCCATTCTTGAAATCCACGTTTAAATTACTTCCATGAGGTCCTGGTTACTTTAAGAGAGAATGGTCTTTAGAAAACACACTCTGGTACTAGGGTTAAATACCATCACTTCCAAGTTGGTCATTGTTTCTAGTGGATTTTTTTTCTTTTAATAATATGTCAATAGTATGTATTTTTTAAAATTTTAGAGTATATTGTACAAACAAAAGATTATATTCAGTTTAATGAATAATAATGAAACAAGTACCCATTGCAAGCTTAAGAAATTGGACAAAACCAGTACCTGTGAATCAGTCCCCCAATGACAATCCCTTTCCAGCCCCCTCAAGGTAACCACTATCCTGAATTTTCTGTTAATCCTTTCTTTATATATTTTTTTACACATGGTTTTTCAGTAAGCTATATTTCTTAGATTTTCATGTATTCTGCAACTTGCTTTTTGATTGAACATTTTCTTTTTAGATTTATCCATGAAAATTCATGTTTTTATAGTGCCATTTAGTAAGCATTTCATTGTATGAATATTTTGGATTTGTCCATTCTGTTGTTAAAGAATATTTGAGTTGTTTCTAACTTTGACTCTTAGAAACAAATACTGTTGTGAATATATTTATATGTGTAAGAGTTTTAAGGCCTATCCCTAGGGGTGAAATTGCTGGTAATAGTTATTTTTTTCCAAAGCAATTTTCTCATCACTCTCACCAGCAATGGATAAGAGTTCCTATTCCCACCAGTTGCAGTGTTCATTATGGATAGTTTTTCCTTCTTGCTAGTCTGATATGTGTAAACAGTATTTTATTGGCCATTGGTTTTATTGGCCATTGGTTTTATTGGCCATTTTCTTGATTCCTAATAAAGTTGAGTGTATTTGCCTATGTTTATTTGTGTTACTTCTTTTGTGAAGTGCTTTCTTAGATTTTCTGCACATTTTTCTCTTAGTTTTGTGTTTTTTTTTTCTTATAAATCAGGGCAGTTCTTCATACATTCTGGATGCTAATCTTTTTTGGGGTATATGTGTTACAGAATATATTCTCTCAGTTTGTGGCTTTTTCTCCCACCATCTTAAGGTATCCTTCGAAGAAAATTTAATAATTTTAATGTAATTAAATTTGTAATTTTTTCTTTGTGATTTGTGCTTTGTATATCATGTTTAAGAATCCCTCCACACTGGAGAAGGTTGCATAGATAGTCTCATTTCTTTTTTCTTTTCAAAGGTTTTAAAGTTTACTTTTCATTTTGAAGTCTGTGATTCATCTGAAATTTGATTTTTGTATATGGTATAAGGTAATTATAAATATGTATTCAGCATGATTATTAAGTAGTTTGTATACTCTTATTCCATTTAAAATCAAGCTTGCAAGCAGAAGCCTCAGGCAACAGATAAAACCATCAGTGACTCTAAAGCTACACCTTAAGCAGAATGAAGATCATAACACCAAAGTTCTGCAGACAGACCCAGCTACCCTGCTCCATTTGATTCAGCAATTGGAACAAGCATTGGAGGAGATGAAAACAAACCACTGTAGGAGAGTTGTGCGTAACATCAAGTAGTCCCAGTTTTAAGGTTTATTCTTTTTTACTCACTTGTGAATTAATGATATGAAGCAGTTACTTTTAAATACTTTTTTATATTGTTGATGGTGATAAATACAATAGAGTCCATGCAAGTTCTTTTCCTGTGACAAGATATTGAGGTTAAAAAGCTAAAGTAAAGTTCCTTTCCTGGTCCGCTTCTGGAAAAATTAAGATGTGTTTTATATTTTAAATGTGTAAATAAGATTGAATCAACTGCAAGTGAATCTGTACTGTTCATATCTTCTGTATGTATCCTTTTTTGATGCTCTTTTGACTTTAACTTTATTTTCCTCCTTATTGACCAAAATTTGAAAATAAAATTGACAGTGCAGTACTGTTACTGTTCAGAATGTTTCTAGACAGTTTAATGTTTTTGACCTTTAAAAGCAATCTATGACATTAATAGCCACAGAATACTTGGAACTAAATGGGAATTTTTTAAAATGCTATATCGTTTAGGCAGCTCATGCATTTTTCTTTGCATGTGAAGATAATAAGTACTTGCCATGTGGCTTAAGTTTGAGTTGTGGCTAATTAGCTTAAATATTTAGTACTCAAATTTGTATGATTTGTATGATAGTACTCATTATTGCATTTCATTAAGGACTACTTTTTTCCCGTAGTACCCAAAGCATCTAAGAGACATGCTGTCATTTATATTTATAAACAATGTGTGCAGAAGTAAGATAATTAGTTCTTAATTATCTGGATATAAATTACAGTCACACTTTATAATTTTATTTGAATAAAGTATAAAGAAGGCAAAGGGAGACCACGTTTACTACATTCCAAGCAAATATTTCTTCCTTACAAACTTGATTTTTGTTTTATTTTTTAGTGGGCAACTATAAGCTATTGGCCTGAAAAACTCGGATACTGATGTGTCAGATCAGCTTGATAAGAGTATTGGGACACAGGGATACTTAAGGAGAAAAATCATATGGAAGGGTAGAAATGGGGGTTCAGTCGTAAGTATGTGGTCAGGGTCTTATTCTGAGAGTCTCATCCACATGAAGCAACCCAGGAAGGCCTTTAGAACCATCAGACTTTAAGGTACACACTCTATCGACACTGTGCCTCTTAAGAATTAGAGATTTTTAGGTCAGAGTGACATCATGTTTCTTCTTTCTTTTATGAGAGAGCCTAGCAAGAAACAGAAGCCAGAGAAAGAAAAGCACAATTGAAATTGCCACCTATTCGTCCCCTGCAAGCATCTGGGTCACTCTTTTCCCATAGGTATATGTTCTGCAGTTACAAAATAACTATATCAGATATTAGCAAACTATAATCAAATAACTTTTAATTATAGTGATGATTAATGAAACTTTTATATTAACATCACAAACAAAAGGAAACTTTATATAACACATCAAATAGGAACATATATCATCTGGTTTAAAAGCAACATGCTTGCCAAGCTTAGATGATAAAAATAGCTCTTTGAGTCTTATTTGTTCACATTTGGTAGAAGATAAGCGGGGTTGACCCCAGCCAAGATTGAAATAATAGCCCTGTGTCCCCTCAGGGCAATCTTTCTTCTACTTCATATCCAATGTTCTTACCCCAATCAAAACAAGAAAGCATGTGTTAGTCTTTTTTCATTTTTATCAAACTCCCCTGGCCTCCTTTTTCTATAATCCATTATTCTTTCTGATGCTCTGCCTTTACCTTTTTGGGCCAGAGTTAATTAGGAGCAGTCTCCTCTAACTTTTTGAACCTGAGGCTCACCTTTTAGTTCAGACCATGGAATGAGGCTCTTCCTTTCCTTGTTTAAATATTCCATACCCTTATGGACTCCTCTGCCTTGTTTTATGGCACATTTGAATTTTTTTTTTTTTTGGTAGCCTGTATATGAACATATTTTCTGCAGGTACAGTTACTGTTCTACTCTTTTGTATAACTAAGTTTCTTAACTCTGGGTAATGTGTGCCTTTCCATTTATAACTATCTAAATTCTTATTAAAACATTTTAGATATGAGTATGCTGATTTTTTAGGATTGGCTGATGCCTGTTTAGACTTAAGTGTCATATCTTTTATGTCACAAACCCAGAACAGTAACATCTCAGCTCTCAGAACAGAGCTGTACTAGGATATAACATATGTATCATAAAGTCTATATGTACTTCACCCACTGGAAGTCTCCTTTGTGTTTCACAAGATGTCAGTGAGCTTGTTTGTTATCTATGGTTACAAGCTTAGGCAAATTTAAAGCAGCAAATTGGAAAGTTAGTGGGGAAACGATAAAATATACCTTCTTTGAAAACTGAAAAACAAGAACTTGACAGTAAGGAAAGTTTGAAAAATTAGTAAAAGTGTATAAAGGATATATATGTGGGTGCCCTTAAAATTCATAACAGTATGTAGCCTTTTAGGATATAATCCTATGAGAAGTTTAGGAGGTCAGTCTTTGGAGCTGGACAAAGGGTTTGAATTTAGGCTCTGTGGCTTATTATAGATCCTTAATAAATTCTCAAAATCTTGTTTTTTTTCCATCTCTAAAATAGAAATAACACCTACTTCGTTGACTTGTGGGGACTAAATAGGACCTTGGATACAGAATGTTTCTCATGGTACTAGGCTTTAGAAAATACTCATGTAGACTGAGGATCTCATTATTTTGTAGCCTTGAATTATGTCTAATATACTTTAAGAAACAGAAAATGTTATTTGGTAGTTTTCTAGGTAATAGAATTATGGCTGATTCTTTCCATATTTCTATAATGAGCTTGATGACTCATAATATTTTTTAAAAAATCTTTGAAGTTGAAGGAAGGAGAAAATATCGGGGAATTTAAATACATTTTTAGTAATTTTAATTATTGGAATGATATACACATAGTTCTCCAGAAAACTCAGCTATTCAAAACTACTCAGCCTCCAAAAGACTCAGGTGGACATGCTTAGGGTTTCACTTACTGGCTTGGTCTAGATTCCCTTTTTTTCTCTTTTTTTCTTTATACTAGTGAAAGAAGCATGGGAATCTCAAGACATTATCTAAGCCAGTTCTCCTTTTCTGGGTAATATTACATCTGTGTTGTTCTTAATCTCCAAAAGAAACCACATAATACTTGGTAGTTTTTTACAGCCCTCTTATGCTTAGGAAATTCTGTCAGCTGCTATATTAAAGGCTTACCACTTTAATTTACTTGTCTCTGTACTTATTTTTAAAAATACATATTTGATTAAGGCCCTCCTTAGCTTTACCCTTTCACAGTTTCTATAATCATAGGTTATTTTCATCTCTTTTCCTTTCACAAATGATAAAAAATATTTTGGTGAAAAGGATATCTCTCGTAAAACATTGCCTCCAATTTAAATATATTCACTTTTAAAACCACCATGACTATTATGTTCAAACTTAAATACTTAAAAAAAAAGAAAAAGTCCAACTCCACCATTAATGTGGTTAGTTCCATGAGCTTTACAGACTTTGCAAGTGATGTTTTAATTATAAAAGCAGAGTAAGCCCATTATTTCTCTGCTTTGCAAAACAGTGTACTATGGAGATGAGAAAACAAAGATATACTTTATGGCATTAAATTATGTATTTAATGGTTTGATCACTGAATAGTAATGAGTCTTTGTTTTCTATTTATATAGCTCTACTCCTCTCTGCCCAGGAACTCAAATGACTTAATTATGTTTGATAGCCATGAGTCTATAAGATTCCACTTACGATAATGGGGAAATGTAGGGAAAGTAATTTTATTTCCTTAATGGACTAAAAGTGAAAAGGGGCATGTGGCATACAAATATCTGCATTAATATACTCTGAATATGGCTTCTACTCAGATTGTTGCCATTAAACCCAAGTAACTTTTGATAAGATGAGGGTTTTTTTTTTTTTTATAATTATAGTGTGAATTATGTTTGTTATCATTAGGAATATTACATGGCTATCGAAGTTGGAAGCCATGCTCTTTTACTTTGCTTGAGCCAAAATTGACGCTTTTTAGTTGCAAAGACCACAATTTTCATTTTCCTCTCTTGCAGTTATCATATTTTCTCTTGCAGAATGGTGTGCCCAACAACCAGCTAAAAAAAGGAAACACAGAAAAAAGGATTTTTGCCCTCTCTCATAAACCATATGAGGTCTTTTAACTCTCGTAGTCTTAATTTTTCTTACTCTTTACTCTCTAACATTGAGCTATAATCCACCCATTTACATGTGGCATGTTGATAGGAAAAACAAAGCAAATTTAAAACCTTTAAAACCTAGCTCTTTTACAATGGTACTGACTCAGTTTTGTTAAATATTTATTAAGTGCTTATAGTGATCTATATTGTGAGTCCAACAAAGAATAAAGTCTTAATCTCAGTTTAGAGTGCTCTCATGCTATAGCATCTTTGAAAATTGTTTAACCCGTAAACTCATTAAGCTGCAAAAGGGAGTCTCCTAAGGAGCCTGTTCTGAAAAAGGAAAGCTCATCTGGGCTGCTGTCTGTTGGAACCTCTTTTCCTTGGAACTCCACCTTCTTCTGGAAGGCAAAAACTCTAATATGATTCAATGGCTAGAGATGGAGAAATGTGCAGAGGAAAGGATAGATCACGGCAGAATCTATCCTTTTGGAATTCTTGGACATGGTTGGGATGCCAGAAATTATCTTTACTCCTTTTTTCAGTGAAATGGGGTTCCCTGAGGTAACCAGAGGTGTGATGGGGAAAGCAAATTGAGTTCTTTTTTTTACCTGCATGCCAATGTTGTGATTGTCATAAATCCAATGAGAAGTGGATGCCTGTGGTTTTGAAGGAATGTGCTTAGTTCACAGAATGAAAAGGCTTCTCAGTTAACTCAAAGACTAAAAACACAGTGATTAAAATTCAGAAAATGAGGAAAAGAAAATCCAGGGAAGTCTTTGAGTTTCACTGGGGCGAGTATAGATGGTTAGGATATGATTTCCTGGCATGGTCTGCAAACCATGCTTTTTTATTCCAAATAAAAAGGTCTTACAAAGCTCGAATGAGTTTAAGTGCTGCAACATAATAAAATTGCTTGATTTGCAGCTGAGACTATTGCACAATTCATACAGAACTAAGAAAGGCTGCAGGCAATTTTTTCATACCTCAAAGGCAAAAATGATTTGTCTCATGATATGAGCAATGTAATTAAAACCTTTTTTTAATGTTCAGACTCTAATGATGTAATTATTGTGTTTTCCCCTATGCTTTTTCCCTTCCACTTTGTCTAGATGTAAATACCAAATTCCATGCCTTTCTTAGGCCCTTAGAACAATTTATTTTCATGCCAAACCGCTCATTAAAACCCTCCCTTTAAAAATTGTTTTATTTTTGAGAAATAATTCACATAACACAAAATTCACCCTTTCAAAATATATAGTTCAGTGGTTTTTAGTATGTTCACAAAGTTGTGCAACTATCACCACTATTTGATTACAGAACATTTTCATAGCCCCAAAAAGAAACCCATATCCATTAGCAGTCACTCTTCATTTCCACTAATCTACTTTCTGTGGATTTGCCTCTGCCGGACAGTTTAGATAAGTAGAATTATAATATATGTATGGCTTTTTGTGTCTAGCCTCTTTCACTTACCATAATGTTTTCAAGGTTCATGTTATAGTCTGTCAGTACTTCATACCTTTTTTGTGACTGAATAATATCTCATTGTATGAACACTCCCCTTACTTGTTACAGTATTTGAATCTTATTCCTGGTTTTACTATGGAATTAATCCGTTGCATTTTATTTTATAGTGTTTATAAATCTGACAAATTTAATAAGGTGTTTTCTACAATGATGGTTTTCTAGAATTATCTTCCCAGATACAAATTAGAAAATTCTGAAAGTGAATTCTTCCTAGCCAGTTATTAGAAGAGTTATTCTCCAGCGAACTGTCTTATTTCTAGTCTTATTCAAAAGTTATATCAGGTAGGGAGCTAGTCAGCTAAATTGTTGAAGAAATTTTTAGCAGAAATCAGCTCCAAAGAAAATTATATTCTTTATTTAAATTGAAAAATTTCCTACTAAAATGAAGAATGTTCTTTGGGCATTTTATAGCTTTAGAGAAGATAGGAAAGCAACTAGGGAGAATTTATGTCTTTCCATATTCATTTTGTATATTTTTCGTATTAGAAAAGTAAAGTTATTAAAAATTTATAAACTGTCTATAGTGGAATAGAGAAAAGTGCATTACTTTTGCTTAAGTGCACTCTTCAGAATATCTCTGAACAAATTTTGAAATAGTGTACTGAGGGATCTCTAGGACACTATTTTGCAGATGATGCAGCTGCTGCAGCCACTGCTTCTGAGGCTCATAGCCAGTAGAGGAAATGGGAAGGTAAACAACATTGATTTAATCAAACGTGATTAAGTGTAAGAAGGAACACAACAAATGAGTTCTGCATACATAAGAGAGGGAGTGAGTAGTTCTCACTAGAGACATCAGGAAGGCACTTTTTCCCTTGATCATTTTTGCTATTTGGGTGGTTGCACCCCAATCTACCTTTTGGTAATAACCTCTTCTTAACTGGGTAGTTTGGTAGGACTGTCAGACAAGAGACCATGTCTTCCACTATTTGTGATAAGCCTGTAAACCTCTCTCTTGGGACTTTGGAACCCGAGGAGTCAGAGAGAATGGTTTTGGCAGCCTTGCAAGATGCTTGATAGCCTGTTACGTGGCCTCATGACAATGGTCCTGTTCTTCAAGGGCCTGATTTCAGAGCTGCCCCTGATTCTGCAGAGCACCTAATACATTTCCAATTTTTTTATTCTCTGCGTAAGTTAGGGTCTAAATAACTCTAAATGTTACAGAAGATAAAAATACAATTAGATTAATTTTGTAAATTTGCATACTTTATTTCATAAAAGTGGGATTTTTATAAAATAGCTCTGCAAATAGGCATCAAAAAGGCATTATTTTAGGATATAGGTTGAGTCCTACACTCTCATAATAAAAATCTCCCAGTTCATTAGGGAGATGAAGATTCAAATGAACCTTAATTAGTATTTTTCTTTTAATGCTGTACTATTCCTTTTATTTGTTCCTGTATCCTCTCCATCATGTCTATAAACTATTTCATTAGAAGTTACAATAATCTGGGTGTGGCTCCATAGTGTAGTGGTTAGCACGTCCGCTTTGCACGCAGAAGGTCCTGGGTTCGTGCCCCAAGTGGAGCCACAGACCATGCTCTGGGTGTGCCAGGTCTCGAGTGCACCTAGTCCCCCTGAGTGAACCGGGGGTGCCAGGCCCCGGGTGTGCCAGCCCCCGGGTGTGCCAGCCCCATGTGCGCTCCCGAGAGTACATGGGAGGAGACACCCCACCTTCAGAGATCCAGTTCTTAAGGGGAGACGGCAACATCCGTAGGTCAGGGGTGGAAATGGGAGAATGGGGAGGAATTAAAGAGGGAGAAAAAAAAAGTTACAATAATCTGGTAGTTTCACTGTAATTCTTTTAATTAATGTAGTTTGCTTGCAGAAATAAGATAAAAAAAATAAAACAGTAATTATCAAATGAAACAGTGCCTAGAATAGTACCTGGCACATAGTAGTTAAAGAAATTAATGAGCAAATTAATCAGTAAATGAGAGTGTGTGAATAGTATATACAATATGCTCTGTGAAAATTCAGAGTTAGGAAAAGCACTTCAGTGTGGAGTTGTGAGAAAACAATTTCTCAGTTGCTGAGAGAAGGGCAGGATTTGAGCAGATGAATGAGTAAGATGGGCATTCTATGCAAGAAATGATCAAAAGGCATGACAGTGAAAAATCAGAGGCCGTACTTTTGTAACCTGAGCTGTGGTATGGATTATGGCCGCTGTGCAGAATGAACCACTGTCACTGCAACCTTAGATCTGGTTCTCCCCTCTGGACCCATTTTTTTTTTTTTTTCCTTTTCTACTACAGGTCAACGTTCTCTGGAGCCTTGGGTATTTCAGAAATGTGTAGGGAGGGCATGTCAGTGTCATTTGCCCACTGTGCCTTTCAAACTTTACTCTTTCACCCTTGTTTCAAAGCACTAGCTCATTAGAATTTATTCCATTCAGCTATGCCCCCTTTATCATTAATAGCTGCTTTTTGTGTACTTCCTGGATTTTTCCCCTTTTCTCTTCATCCATCCATTCAACAAGCATTTATTGAGACCTACTAGGTTCTAGGATGTTTTAGGTGCTGAGAGTATAGTGACAACAAGAGAAAATCACTGCTGTCATTGACCTTACATTCTAATGGTGTGATGGATAATAAAGAAAATAAATGCGCTAATTTTAGGTGTGCTTAATGCTCTGAAGAAAAATAAAAACAGATTAGAGGTTAGAGAGAGGGGTTAGAGTTGAGAGCTGCCGTATTAGGTAGACTGATCAGAGAAAACTTCTACAAGATGATGTTAGAGCAGAAATCTGAAGTGAGAAAGTGAGTTGTGAAATATTTGGAAGAAGAGTATTCAAGACAGAAGGAAAAGTATATGCAAATGCCTGGAGGTGAGAATGAGGTTGGTATGTTTGAGGGAGTATGAGGAGGTTGATGTGGCTGGAGTTAAGTGAGGATAGAATTGATCAGAGCAATGGGCGGCAGCAGGATTAAGCAGGGCCTTTAGATTCCAACTGTTCTTCTCCCCCAAGTTCTTCCATCAAACTGGGCATGTGGATGATCCATCCAACACCTTGGCTTCTCATTTTCTTGATCTTGTTTCCCAAGGTCTTCCCTGTTTCTTTCAGCTACTTGCTTCCACTGGTATACTCTGGACATTGTCCCCACCTGAACTATTCTATTTCTGAAATCACAATGTCCGACCGTCTATTCTTTGAAATTGATCCAACTCATTGGATAATTACCTCCCACAGTCCATTTCTTGAGCTTCAAATGAACCTTCAATTCTCTTATCCTACTCTCTATTGGACAGCCTTCATCTACTGATATTTTCCTTCTTATCCAGCTTGGATTCACAACTTATCACTTCAAATAAGCCATCACTGTCAATATTCTAAATCCTTTCTGTTTCACCTATTCCATTGCACCTATCTTGCATACCATATATGAATTCAGCTGGTCATCTTTTTTTTCTTGCTAGTTCATGGGCTTACAGAGACAGGAAAAACATGCAGAATCACACAGGTTATCAAGCTTATTCATTAATGGTCATCAATCTCAAGCCCTTAACACTGCCTGACTAGCCTAATGTTTCCCTAGTCAGCAGTCTCCCATTTTCAACAACTATCTCAAACCTCCACTCCCCTTTACTCTGACCCACCCACCACCCCCTCTCATTCTCCCTCAGTGACTGCCTCCTTCACAGAACAAATAGAAGTGACCAGATAGGAATTCTCTCTACTTCTGATCAACAAACCTGTAATCCTTGTTGTTCTCTGCACTGATAGTCCTCTTTCTCTCCAATCCAGTAGAGCCATCTCTCACATTTCTGGATCCTGAAGCTTTTGTATCGTCTACTTATCCATCTTCCTGATTTCTTTCCATTAAAAAAAGCATTTTCCAGTCTATCTCATCTTAATATCCCTTGACTCACATCATTCTTAAGTTACCATATACTCTCTCTCTTCTCTGTTTCAGTAACTACTGAAAAAGTTCACCTTTCCTTCTCAATCTATTCCTGGTAACATGTCCAGGACTTTCCATGTTGCTAAATCCAATGTACATTTTTCAGTCCTCATCTTACTAGGTCTTTCAATAGCATTTGACAGGTTAATCATTCTCTTTCTAAAAAATATGCCCTTCCCTATCTTCGTGTATATGTATATGTGTGAGAGAGAGAAAGAAACACTCTCCTGTTTTTTCCTCCTACATCTTTGGAGGTGTATTCTCATTCTTCTTTGTAAGACTCTGTTCTCTATGCTCCTCTTAGTTGTAGATTTTCCTTACAGCTTTACCCTAAGCCATTTCTCTCTACAGACTTATACCAGGTAATTTGGTTAATTCTCTTGGCTTTAATTACCATCAATTTTTCGATAATTGTCAGCTATAGATCTCTAACCAATATTGCTTACCTGAATTTGAGACACTGTAACTACATATCAGCTCTCTGCACTTAGATGTCTAACAGGTGCTTCAAACTCATGATAAACAAAATTCAACTCATCTCTTATAAACTCAATTTTCTTCTAGTGGTCTGTATTCAAGAAATGACATTGCCAGCCACAGTTGCTCAAACTAGAGAATGAGTGTCACTCTTGGCTTCTCTCTCTCCCCCTCACTCACTACAGCTGGTCAATTACCAAGTTTTATCAATTCCACCTTCTTAAATATCACTCA
This sequence comes from Pteropus vampyrus, assembly GCF_000151845.1. NCBI lineage: Eukaryota > Metazoa > Chordata > Mammalia > Chiroptera > Pteropodidae > Pteropus > Pteropus vampyrus. The sequence goes on along the minus strand of NW_011889595.1, from coordinate 602,822 downwards.
GATTAGTCCACTTCTCTCCATTCCTGTGGCCTCCATGCTCTTGACTGGGCTACTGTATCTGCCTCCAGTTAACTGGTCTCCCCGACTCCCTCTTAAGCGCTCTTCCCCCACCCTCCCCACATCCACCTATGCATTTCTACACAACAGCCGGAATTATCTTTCAAAAAGAGAAATCACATCCTTTGACTACTTAAAATCTTTCAGTTGCCTTGCATGGCTTTTGTGATAAAAGCCTGGCTCCTGCCATTATCTCCAACCTCATCTCTAGCATTCTCCTCTTCCTATGGCATGTTCTTTCATTTCTGTCCCTTCCACAATCTGGATCCTCTTTTATCATTTACCAAAGTAACTCACATGTATTTCTCTGTGTTCAGCTTAAACTTCATTTCCTTCAGGTCAGGAGCCCCTCCCTTCAGTTTACATAGTGCTCCATGCTGCCCATATAGATTCAACAGCTTTTGTTGCAGTTAATAGCTTCATTACTTTTTTTTCCTGGATTGTAGGAAATGTATTTTTGTTTTCCTATGTATCCCTGGTGTCTGTCACTGTGACTGGTACATGGTAAACTATTAAATGCTGAAGAGAAAAAGAGGGAGAAAGGAATATAAAACGGAGTAGAGTACAAAATTTGCATATATTTTAAAGTAAAACAAGGCTCCAAATAAATTTTGCTTTTCTGTCACACAATTATGGTTTGCATTAACCTCACAAGACAAGTTACACGTCAGCCTTTTATTTTTTTTCCTGTAGTGAGAAGACATATTTAGGACATTTAGTCTGCAGATTCCGCTGAATGAACACAGCCTATATTTACTGAGACCAGTGGTTCTCAGCCTAGGCTGCCCCTTGGAATCTCTTGGAGAATTTTTAAAAATTCTGTTTCTGAGCCTCTCACCGTTATAGATTCTCATTTAATTGGCCTGAGATTTGTAAAAGCTCTCCACATTATTCTTATATACTGCAAAAATTAAGAACATGACAATTAATAGAGTTTTTTTCTTTGTGACTTGCTTCACTGATGTTTGAGCCTGTTGCAGAACAAGAAATTCAAACAATCCAGATTCAGCAGTGCTGTGATCCATCACTTGTGCTTTCATCTACAACTAAAAATGACAAAGTAAAAATAATTCATTGGTACAAAATAACTGTCGGGTCCAGAGATAGTGTTGGTTTTAGGCATATTTCATCCAGTGGCCCAGCGATGGCCCCAGTGACCACTACTTATCTTTTTCTTGCTCTTCCCTACCTTGGGGTTGGCTTTTTTCTAATTTAGGCCCTCCTCATGGCCAAAGATGGCTGCCAAAGGCACTTGAGAAGTGAACCCATCTTTGTTCCAGTATCATTATTAGGAAAAGTTTTCAGATTTACTCTGATTGTACTGATTTAGGTTACAAATCAGTTGCTGTGTTTAAGGGGTTGGAATGTGCTAGAACAAGAGTGGAGTCATCTTTCCAGGAACCATAGCAAACCCCAAATGAACATAAGGTGTTTAGGGAAGGAAGAAAGGAGAAAAATAAAGGCTGAGATCATCAAATGCCTGCTATAACCACATAGTGGTTTGGCCTAGCTGCAGAATTTGGTCACAAAACTGTAGTAGTGCTTTATAGTGTGATACTATCGACTATAAAGTACGTAATACTTTATAAGTAACAGATACATTTCTATATCAATTCCCACAGTTAATGATAAGCTAAATATTCATCACAAAACTGTTTAATGAGAAAGAATTTGAGAATAGAAAATTTGATTTGCATCCTGCAAATGCGTTGCCTCATGTATGGTTTTTGCTTAGTGCCTCCATGAACAATGTCTTCTCACCTCATTTTGAAAAATGAAAAATTTTAGACCCTAAAGAGAACCATGTTTGTGGCTTTCCACCCTGCAAGCTGAGTGTCACCAGCCAAGAAGATTTTGTTGAACTTTGTTTGCTTTTTATGATTTTATTATGAAAACAATAGAGTTTAAATCTCACCTGAAATATATTATCGAATTATAACTTTGAGTATGCCATTCCAAATGACATATGCTAAGAGAAAAAACACACACAAAAATTTCTCTAAAAGTCTCCTTCCCTCTCCCCATCTTCCTGGGGATGCTAACTCTTTCTAGTTAAAAACTCACTATTCTAGAGTTTGTTCTCACCAAATACTCTTCTGATTATAATTTGGCTTTGCATTAAAAGTTTCTCATAGCCAGAAATGTGCTAACCAGCAAACATGGATTTGGGGTCTGCTTGTAATTATGTTTCCTTCTCAAGTTAATTATTGCATTCATCAGCCCTTAGAGTCCCATTGTATCTACATGTGCTGACATTTAAGTTCCTGAGTTTATAAAACTGAGGACTACATTCCAGAACAAGGCCCCTGCCATAAACTTTACTAAGATCAAAAATGTTATTATGTCCTGGTAGCCAGACAGTTGTTCTTCAAGCCACCCTCAACAGACTCCTTTTCATTCAACTTATACCAGTAAAAAAAATTTTTTAAAAGAGGAATAAAATAAGACAGGTAGAGTTTCTTTTACCATTTAGAAATTCAGTGCCTGAACCCTCTGTCTATATACTTAATGAGATGGTGCACATTCCCAAACATAAAGAACCTAAAGTTTCACCATTCTAGGGCTGATTATGAGAAGTTTCCTTGAAGACAGTGCTTGTGGTGGGGAAGAACTCAGTAGCCAGAATGTGAGCATTGAGTAAGTATTGGCCCTAATATCTCTGGATCATCCGCGGAGGTTGAAAAGAAGCTTATCTGCAACAGGTGGAGACTGAATTCATCTGCAGGGCTGCAAGTTCCATTATTCCTGAAAACATAGAGGGACCTTCTAATGATGAAACGTCATGGGCAAACCCTCTGCAGAGATGCAGTTGTTGTTCTTAACTTTAGAAGATTTCAAACATTACAAAAGTAGATAGAATAGTATAATGAACCCTTAAAGCCCATCACTTAATTTCAATAACAGTCAATTCATGGCCAATTTTGTTTCATCAAAACCCCCACCCATTTTGCTCTGTGTTACTCACTCTAACTCCCATGTAATTTTGCGTCAAAGCTCAGACATCATTTCTGAGATGGATATTTTTTAGTTGAAGAACAAACTTATTTTGGCTAGTAATATGAAAATGGTCACCATGGTGAGAAGTTTGCATTTCTTCATGTTATGATTCTCTTGAAGTAATGTGTCTTTGTTAAGTGTAGGATTAGGCTACATTATCCCAGGAAAATTTTGCTTGTTCTTGGGGGAGTATGGTATGTGCAGTTATTTAAGGATTGTTCACAGGAAATCAAGAACAAGTCTGAGGATTCCAGGAAAGGTGTACAGGCCAGATCCTCGCCTTGAGCCTTACGGAACTGGCCTGGGTTTGACTAGATATGACCCATCGTGGCCACAGGAGACCTTTCCTGTCACAGGTTTTGTTACAAGACTGAAGAATCCAGACTGTGGAAAATGTCTTGAGTTCTGACTACCTTTGCGGTCAATACCACACTTTTCTAAATGAAAAGGTGAAGGCATTTCACAATGGGAGAGGACATTCCCATTGACATTTGGAGGTAGATAGCCATGAAGATTTTTGACTGAAGTTATTAGGGTTAGGGTTAGGGTTATGTGCCTTTCTCTTATAGCCTGAAGAAATCTAGGAGCTTGGCTTTCAGTCAGAAGAAACAGGCTCAAGCCCCATATATAAAGGGGAGGATAACTGGCCCCTGCCTTACTGGGGCTGGCAGGGAGTTAGGCAAAGAGGGTCCACGATCTGGACCACAATTTTAGGGCCATTATTTACTCAATGCTCACATTCTGGCTACTGAGCTCTCGAACATTCTGATAGAGGCTACATCTAGTAAGACTTATAAGTTGTCTTCTGTGTTGTCTTTTCCTTCTGTTATTTCTGAACCTTCAATAAAACCATGTTAAAAGTTACAGTCTAGTTTCACCAGTCTGGTATGAAATTAATAAAAGAGAACATATATAAAACAAATCAGTATAAGGGAGAATAATAGCAACATGCTGTGAGAGACCAGTCCTAACATTGCAGGAGGGCATTTGCACAGAGGTTCACCCCCCTGAAACCAGATGCAATGACCATGATGGTCCTAAAGGACAGGAGACTCTTCTGGGGATTCTTAGGATTATTTTGGAAGGGAACCTGTTAAAAGACTAGGTTTCCTGTTTCCCTGTGGATAGAATGGAAATATAGGAAAGATGCCTTTATGCTAATCTCCAAGATCGTGAGTCCTGAGCCCATTAGTGATAAACAAATATCAATGTATGTCATATACATGCTTGTTGTGGATAGTAAGTTTCTAGAAGGATACATAAATTGTTAACTGTGTTTCCTCTGGGATTTCACTTTGTATTCTTCTATACACTATAAAAAGTTTTCAAGTATATATATATTATTTTTATAATATAAGTTAACTAAAATAAGATAAAATATATTAAACCATATTTCAGCTGAGCCAAGAAGTTAATGCTACATTAGGAATTAAATAATGGATAAAAATAACATATTTTTAACATTAGCCCAGAGTGGTTTACATTTGCCAAGCTCTTTCTGAATTTTCCTTCTGCAATGTTCCTGCTTTTTTGGAGGGTGGGGGTAGAGTGGGGGTTGAAATTGAATATTTTATTAACATAGTAATTTTCTTTAGATTTTTTTTTTTAAAGATTAAATATATCCTTCCATTATTAAACTACAAGCTGTGGAACAATTGTAGTATTCTCCCAGATTTATACCACTTGTAATGATATTCATTCCTTGCACATAGCATTAGAGCAGAGTTCTCATTCCTGGCTGCATACCTAAAGCCTGGCACCAAGGTCAGTAAACCTGGAGTGGGTGCATCTGAGCCCACCTATATTCTTAATTTTAAAAACTGTATAGGTGATTCTGACTTATGGCCACAGTTGAGATCCTGCATTAGAAGAACTGGGGGTGGAATACTACAGGGAATAACCCCAGAAAACTCAACCCGAACTTCTATGCAAGGTGAGCAGGCGTTAGTTGGCTGGTCCAGCCCAAAGATTCCCTGCAAATGAGCAAATAGCAGAGCCGAATATAAATTGAACCCTGACAAATAAGCATGGACACCTTTGTAGTTAAAATATACTTGTTAAAAAGTTATTTTGAATTAATTTTTCAATTCCACTCTGGCTTCTGAGTCTGTTAGTATTTTTCTTCCTTGAATTTCATGAAAATCTAATGCTGGATAAATAAAGAGAAGAGAGAATAGGGTGTGCTGAAGAGGTATTTTTAGAGTGAGTTTTAGGATTATTTTGAGGTTGACATTAATTCATTTCAAAGGGGCAGGAAAATATTCAAATGAAGGTAGCATGAGGTTAGTATGAAACAATTGATGGAGCCTCTAGTTCTGTTGCTCACTTTCCAGGATTTGGGGCCAGCGCATTAGTTCTTTATGTCTAGTTGCCTTGATAGCACAATAAAAAAGGATAGAACTGGATACTCTCCTAGCCTTATAGTTCTATGTATCTGTGAAAGAGAACCATGGCAAGAAGAGGCAGGTAAGGCCTAGAAAGGGGGATGTGCCTTTTAAAGTAAACTAAAACTGGGATTCTTAACTTGAGTTCTTTGGAGAATGTCAAGTTTTCTATGAACCTCCTAAAATTACTTAGAAAATTCTTTATGTGCTTTTTTGTTCCTGTGGTAATGGTCCATGGCTTTCAGTAGATTCTCAAACCATTAAGAAGGATTAAATGGTGCTTTCTTTCCCCTCCCCCGCCCCCCCTCCCACTCCTTTTTTTTAAGTTGTCTGGGAGTATTCAAGTTAGGAAGACAGAAAAGAGAGCTTGTTGATTTAGTGATATGTGGAGGGATCCCATTGGTTCCTGGAACTGAAACAAAAGGCAGGTAATCACATTGCTTGAAGCCTGTCATGGGGGAAAAGGCAGAGAAGAGGTGGGAAAGAAACTATAGACAGAAATTCTAGGTGAAGGACCATATAGTTGGTAATTGTTGACACTGCATGATGGTACATTGGAATGAATTATATCATTCTCTTTACTTTTGATTAGGTTTGAAATTTACCACAATAAAACATTTTTAAAATCAAAGGCCCCAGAGAAGACTCTGGGAAGATGGTAGAGTAGGAAGCGCCAGAAAGATATCCCCCATTGAGAAAACAATTGCACTGGCAGAATCCATCTGTAACTAACTATTTTAGAATTCCCAAGTCTATGGAAAGCTTACAAATTCCAGGGGAAAGGATTGAATGGTAAATTGCAATTAATTTTGGTCCACTTGAGCTCTCTGCACAGTAGCTGCTACCCATTTCCCAACCCTCACCTTTGTGGCAGTTAGCTGAGCATGTGTTCCTGCAGCAGCTTGTACATGGTTTGTGGCAACAAGGGTGGTAATAAAGGACCTTGTTCCTCAAATAGCGGGGATCTGTGCTTTGATCCTTGATTGCTATTTCTGATCACAAATGAACAAAGAGGTGGACAGCCATTATTCTTGTACCTCCTTTCATTATTGTAAGCCCCACCTCTCTGGCTAAAGTGACTGCCAGGCATTTTAAAGGGCCAGTGTCTTCCTCTCACTCTTTAGTTTTCTCTTTTGGGCCAAATATTGAAGACTGGGACATTCAACAGCAGCTGCACATGAGGGTAAATTAGAAAGTCACCACATATGCCCAGGGGAAGGCACAGGCTCAGAAAAGACCGGAGAAGACCTTATGTTTACACCTCAGACTGATCCTTGGCACAGAGATACCCTACAACAACAATAACAACAACAAAACGAAAAATAGCAAACCTTGGAAAAGGGAGAGAATCTGATTTTCAGGGTTACCACATTATCAAAATCTAATATAAAGTTTTCAACAACAACAACAAAGTAACAAGGCATACAAAGACACAGGGAAGTATGGCCCATTCAAAGGAAGAACATAAACCAGCAGAAACTGTCCCTGAAAAAGACCTGATGATGGATTTACTTGATAAAACCTTTTAAACAACTGTCTAAAAGACATTCACGCACTAAAGGAAAGTGTAGAGAAAGTAAAGAAAATGATGTATGAACAAAATGGGATTATCAACCAAGATAAAACCTAAAAAGAAACAAGTAAATTCTGCAGCTGAAAAGTGCAATAACTAAAATGAAATAAAATAAAATCGCTAGAGGGATTAAAAAACAGATTTTAGCAGGCAGAAGAAAGAATTAATGAACTTTAAGATAGGACAATGGACATTATAATGTCTGGAAGACAGAAAGAAAAAACAAGAAAAATGAACAAAGCCTAAGGGACCATCAGTAGACCAACATTGCATCGTGGAAGTCCCAGAAAGAGAAGAGAGGAGCAGAGAGAATATTTGAATAAATAATTGCCAAAACTCTAAGCATTTGGAAAACTTACAAATCTGTGGAAATTAACACACTCTTAACCAATGCATCAAAGAAGGAATCACACAGGAAACTAAAAAATAAAAATGAATGAAAACAAAAACACAACGTACCAAAACTTATGGGACATCAGTGAAAGCAGTGCTGAGGGAGTAATTGGTAATTATAATTGCTTGCGTTAAAAAACAAAACAAAACAAAACCCTAACTTTATAACTTAAGGAACTAGAAAAAGAACAAACTAAACCCAAAGGTAGCAGAAGGAAGAAAATAATAAAGATTAGAGCAGAGATAAAATAGAGAATAGAAAAATAATAAAGACAGAGAGTAGAATGGTGGTTGCCGGGGGTTAGGGACAAGGAGGCATGGGGACAGAGTTTCAGTTTTGCAACATGAAAGAAGTTCAGGAGATGGATGGTGGTGATGGTTGCACAACAGTATGATTGTACTTAGTATTACTGAACCCGAACACTTAAAATGGTTAAGATAATAAATTTTATGTATGTTTATTTCCCCGGAATTTTAAAAATGGAAAATATTTAAAATAAGGAGGCCCACATGATAAAGCAAGAAAATCCTGAGAAAAAGTTCCTGAGAATCATTGAACTTGTAAGAGCAGAGGTGAGTGGCCCATGGCACCCTGTGACTGAGTTAGTGATTAGTAATGATCTCCCACTTCCCACCATCTGCTTCCTTTTCTTCCTCAATTCATTTTTTTTTTCTGATCTGCTTCCCTGAGAGAAAAATCTCACTCTTCTGAGATCTTAAATTTCAAGTTTGTTGTGATAATTATGCAAAAAAAAAAAATTTTAAAGTATGAGGTTACTGTGGAAACCTTTAATTTTCTGATAGTTATATAAACTTAAAAAAAATCTCTGGGGCCTGGTAACTTAGTAGTATCAATATAGGTTAGTAGCATCGAGGTAAAAAGTAAAAGCAATTTTATGGTATATTTGGGTGGATGGTCCAGTTTTCCTGAATAAGCATTTTAGGGATGGAATTTTGTATAATTCCCCCTGTTGTTCACTTATTTTTCAGTATAAATACAACCTTGATGATATGACAATTTCTGTTCTTTCCAAAATGAGGATAATAAGGTTACTTGTTTTATTAACAGTAATATAAAATCTTGGAGAGAAACATAAATGTTTAGAAAATGTCTAAATACAGTTACTACAGCCTTTTTCTAAACCTTCACTTAAGTGAGACTTTCCAATCATGAATTTTTATGTCTTTACCTCAAACTGAGAATATTCCCCTTAAAAGCCCCACCCACACCTAATCAGAGAAAGTCTCAATTTGTTTCATTTTTACAGATTGGTTATGTTGGAATTGTCAGCCTGTCCTTCACCTCTTGGGCACCAGGGGGCAGACATCTTAAATCTCACTTACCTGAGACAAATCCTTTTTCCCTCCACAGCAAGGTTTTCTCCTCTGGATTTGCTCCAGCACGTTGAAGAAGCTTAAAGGAACAATCCAGTTTTACTCTTCCTGATAATTAACGTCTTTCCTGATGGCTCACCACACCCAGCTGAGACAGAAAGTAATGATTACTCAGGAGGCTGCCACTGTTTATCAATCTGCACAATCAAAAGAATTGTCCTTGTAAAGTCGTTGCAAACAATCAATTCATAATCTTTTTCTGTTCTTAATTGTTTTTAGGCTAAACACAATCTAAAAGTCTATTCTTTACTCTAGCCTTTAAAGCTTATACAGTGAGATAATAGAAGTGAAACTGCTTTTAAAGGGGGAAAGAAACGAAATTTGATTGTAAAGTAGAGTTACTTCTAGAACATAGGTTAACAATACAAGGTTGTTTGCCTAATAAGTAATCAATAAATGGTCAACAATGTTTGCTAGAGACACATTTTCCTAAAGGTAATTTTTTGTCCTTGTGAATGTAGTTCTCATAGTTTTATTTTTTCTTATAGTTTCTCTGTTGAGCTTCCTTTATGAAGAATTTTGATTTTCTAAACCTATTAACTCTTGTGTGCTTATCCTAAAATGCACAATCAGAACCACTCAGGTAGCCATTTGTTCATCTAATGAATTTCGTGGATATTAAGAAATCTAGAAATTGAATTTTAAAAGTAAAATATGACTTTTTTTGTCTGTTTACTGTAAGAAACCAGGTCTCAACCATCAATAAATAAATGATTCCAAGAGAAAATGTAAAAGTACAAATATATATGTATCGTTTTCCTAACAACCAAATAAGAATATTTTTATTTTTCTTTGAACCATCCCTTAATCACAGTGTATTTAGAGTAGTTTCACATTTCTGAAGATTGTTTTTAATCTGCCCTTTTGTACTTTTGACAGCTATGACAAGATTTAGCTTAAGGGGTTAGAGACTTCAGAGCATCTGAACAGGGATTTCTGAATTCAACACAAATAGCCCTCACTAGATAAAGAGATTTTATACTTAGGATTTGTCAACATTTTCTTTGTAAGCAAACTTGGGACCAATATTCCCAGGAAGACAATGTTATAAATGTTGATGAAGTTCCCCAAATAAGACAAAATGAAACATTTTCTCTAGTTAAATATGTCATAGTTCCTTTCACATTTTGTTATTGTTATTTTAACTTTCTATGATTACTATAAGTAATAGGAGGAGAAATTAATATTAGCAGAGCATTTTATTCACACATACCAAGTTGTATTTATCCATCTCTCAACTCTCATGTGAGATACATCTGTGAGGTGCTGTTATCTCTATTTTATGGAATGGACAACTGCTTCAGAGAAGTAAAAAATGTTGATAGATTTCAAAATTTAACAGCCATCATTACAGGAGAGAATTAGTTTTCTGTTTTAGTTTTTAGAATTGGCATAGACAATCCTGAATTTCTAATGGTTTATGTGTAAAAAGTTTTTTTAGTAAAATATTTGAAATTGAGATATATTTTTAAACTAATAATAAGCACCTGGGAAAATATATTCTGAACTTCAATTCCCCAACTCCAACCCAACCCTAAATCATAAGTTTCAGACCCCCTTCTCATTTTCCAGGATTACCTTTCCTCTGCACCCACGTACTCTGCTCACTAGGGTAGTTACTCTAATTTACAAAGTTTGTCAAATGTGGATGTTTATTTGAAAGGCAATGCAGAGTGTAGGGAAAATTGTGGCTTTGGGCATCAGACATCTCTCTCCCATACTTATTTACAGCACAACCTTCAACTTGATTGAGCCTCAGTTTCCACCTCAGCAGTAGCATAATAATAATATATACACCTCTTAGAGTTACTTTTGAGGATTAAATGAGATATCTTTTGTATTGTTCTGGAGTGTAATTGGCTCCCCAAAACTTCCTATCCTTTTTCATAGTGTTACCATTGGGGCCGATTAGAGTTCGGTGTCACCCCAATGGCAGGGGCGTGGGATAGGGATAACGGTACAGAAGTGTATTGGCATTTTTCCTCGATTCTTCCTCATTGACACAGTGAAGAATCACAGGTCAATGGGATATAGAAAAGATTTATTAAAAGAATATTTTAGAAAGACAAAGTATGCTCCAAAGGAGGCACATGGTTTTAGTGAAGAGCTGTAAGTGAGCGCTGTAACAACCACCACCACAATAACCAACACAAAAAAGGGACAAAAGGCCACAATAGGCCACAAAAGGACCCAGAAGTGGGAATGTCTGCATTATATTTGAGCCGTGATGGATGGTTCCAAAGGCATTCCTAGGTGATTGACAAGTGAGATAGTTTTGATTGACAGCTGGCTGCTATATAACTCTGCCTACTGTGCATGTGCTTACTCCGAATTCAGTCTATTATAATTAGATTCATGAACTTCCAAGCATAAATATAGTATCAGAATGAAACAAATTGTGGACAAATTAAAGTAGTACCTTCCGCACAAGCGTCTGTAGCTAGATTAGGCCAGCTAGGATTACGATTCTCTTGTCCTTTCTCTCTGAGGATGCAGGAGGAACTCTCTAACTACCAATAGAGTGTTCTTTGGTCAGTCTCTAGGCTGGGCCTCTATTTCTTTGTTCCCCCTATCACTCATGTCAAACTAGCTGCTACCTAACAATAGTAAACTGGGTAATATCTATCAGTAACTTATTTTGCCATTTCAATTATGGTGCAGGGTAGTGAGTACAGTCAGGAAACCTAGGGCTATTGCTCTACCATAGAAATTAGCTTTTGGGATTGACCTCAGACTAACTAATGTCTATTTTTTTAAATTTTCTTATTCATAAGATTCAAGAATATAGAGGTGGGATATACAATCCTAATCATGCTGGCCACCCTTCCTTTTCTTCTTGATATAAGCTGTGTTAGCAACTAAAAACACCTTGAATGGTCAAGAATTGGGATCATATTATATCATAGAAAACATGAATTCAGGAGAATTCAGGAAAAATAGAATGTCTGTTAAATGGCAAACCAAGGACTGAACATGAAGAGAACCACATTTAGGGAAATGATATTTGGGGAAATGATAACTTTCTGTGTTTTCACCCACCACTTCTCTCCTTTTCTTTCCCTATCAAAGTTCCCAATGCTTTCAAATTTAAAACCATACAATAAAATTCTGCCATTCTTCCCTTACCATTTCTTTCTTTTCATTACTTCAACTTCATTCATCCTTTATTCAATCAAGAAATATAAACTAATGTCACCTATTGTGACATTGTGCTAAGCACTGAGAATACAATGATGAGCAAAACTGGCATAGTCTTTGATCTTATGAAGCTTGGTTAGGAAGGCAAACAATAAATAAGCAACAATAAATAAATAAATGAACATAAATAATAAGATGACTTTAGAGAGTGCTACACATTATGAGGAACATAAAGCAAACAAATATAAAAGAGTAACTGGGGAGCCACTTTAGATCGGGTGGTCAGAGGAGGCCTCTCTGAAGAGTCACCTTGAGCTGAGCCCTGGCAGATCAGTTCTGAGTCTTTTGAAGATCTGAGAGAAGAGCTTTCCAGGCATTGAGGATAGCAAATGTCTAGGCTTTGCAGTAGGAATGAACTTAGTCTGTTGAAATGAACAGAATTGGAGGGGCATTTTGTGAAAGTCTTCCTAGACCGTTGGGTAGGTTTTGGAGTTTAAACTGCAGCTTTATAAACAAAGGATCTGCTTACATAATCTGTTTAGTTATTTAAAAAGTAGCTCTGAGCTCTTGATGGTAATGATTAGAAGTAGGGATACCAGTTAGGGAGTCATGTCAGTACTGCAAGCAAGAGATGATTGTGGCTGGAACACAGTGGTAGCAATTGAGAAGGTGAAAAGTAGAAATTTGAGGACATGTTGTGGAAGAAAAATTAAAGTAACTTGCTAATGGATTATTCTCCATTTTTTGATTTATTTGTTTTGTTCTATTTTTGTTTGTTTGTTTGTTTTTCCTTTTTCTTTGTTTGCAACTTGCCGATAGATTAGATACACAGCATCAAGAAAAAAAGGAATCAACCACGACTGCCAGGTTTTGGGCCTGAACAACTTGAAGCATGGTAGTGCCATTACTTAGATGTTACAGACTGAGTTTGAGTTAAGGACGTATACCAAATGTTCATTTTTGGCCATATTGATTTTGAGATTCCTTTCAAACAGTCAAATACAGACATCAAGGAGTCATTTAATGGATTGTTCCGAAGCTCGGGAAAGAGAGTAGAGTTGGAGACATACTGTGACTGTTGTGGGCATGGGTCGAATCATTTTTATTCAAAAAATATGTACCGAGTGCCTATTACGAAGTTGTGGATATACGATACACTGGCGCTAGAGTAGTGAGTTGTATAATATCTTAGAAGGTGACAGATGTTATGGAAAAGAAAAAGGAAGAGAGGATCAAGATTGTGGGGTGTGGAGCTTTTAAACAGGGAAGCCAGGGAGGCCTCAGTGATAAGGTGCACTTTAAGATTTCAAAGAAATGAGGAGTTAACACTGTATACCTGGGAGAATAGTGTTTCAGGCAGAGCCAGTGCAAACTCCCCAACATGAAAATATAACTGCATGGAAACAGCAGGAGGGCCTGGAGAGCCATAAACTAGAAACTGGATGAAATCTCTGTGGGCCTTGGAGCTTTCCATCTTTAAGATGGATGGAAGGAAAGCTGTCAAAGACAGAAGCAGCAGCATGAGTGATAGGTAAAAAAAGCAGGATAATGTGGGACCACAGAAGCCAAGAGAAGAGAATGTTTCAAGAAAGAGAGACTGGATCAACTGATGCTGCTGAGAGGGTAGGTGAGATGAAAACCAGAAGCAACTATGAGAGTTGGCCTTTGGTGAACTGAGCAGAAGCAGGGTGAGTGGAGTTATATGGATAGAAGCCCAACTAGTGAAGGTTGAGGGGAGAAGTCTGCACAGGACAGAACTAGCCATCAGATTGTGTATGCCCAAGACCTAAGGTAAATTTTTCTCTATAAAATAAGTTCCAGTGTCATTCTCTCACAAAACAAATGCATCTTGTAGCTTTCTCGGGTACAATGGCACAGCTTTTGTGGTATTCAATGAGACATCTGCCTGAGCCGAACTGTTTTCATTCAGAAGGACCTCACCACCAAATTTATCCATGAGCTCATTTTCATGAAAGCCTCAAGTGTATTACTGAGTCTCTCTAAACAAATCACTTACTTAATCTTTTTGTGTAATTCCTCCATGTGATAAGCAGAGTTGTTGGAAAACTTGTTAGCTATTTCTATGTTTTTTAGTAACATTGTGATAAAGAAACTTAAATGTTGAGCTTAAAGATGTGATTTAGTTGTAAAATATAATTGATTATGATTACACATACTTCTCGTTTCATTTTAGACATATATTTCTTGTAAAAATGGTCTTCACATAAATCCCTAAGAAGGGAGAGAAAAATAACTTCATAGTGAATGTCAAATGGCTGATGAGGTGACTGGAGTTAGAGTACAATAATGTCACACCCACTTCCCAGCACACACAAATACACTCTCCCACCCTCACTCCTACTCACAGACGCACACTCTACAAGTTGCTAACACTTGGCAACTCAAAAATAAAACAGAGGTAAATCTACTTGGTTTATATTACTTAGTCATGCTAATAACTATAGTAGAATATTTGTTATGATTTTACTACTGATTTCATATACTTTTGACTGTTACGTCAAGATGCTGATTGTTCTTTTCCAAAAATATTAGGCTCCCTCCTTTTCCTTCCCCTTCTTCCTCAAAAACAGTACCCATATAATTAAATCAATACATAATCCTCTTGGGTGGAGTTGATCAGTAAAAGCTTCACTTGACTAGGGAGTGAAATCACTTTGGCCCAGTGATTAAGAGAATAGACCTCAGCTGTGAACCTAGGTTTATATCCTGGCTCTACTTCTACTTAACTTCTTTATGCTCATTCTTCCTTTGTTAAGAGAGCATAATGATAATGTCTTCTAAGTATTCTGCATGCATTATTAGTTCATCTAATCTTCACAATAACCCTATGAGATAGATAATATAATTAAATTAATTTTACAGATGAGGAAACCAAAGCACAGATATTAAGTAACCTATCCTAGATTAAAATCTATTAAAAATAGATTTGTCATATAATCCCACAATTCTACTGTGTATATATATCCACAAGAATTGAAAGCAGGGTCTCAAAGAGATACTTTTACACCCAAGTTCATCCTAGCACTATTTACAATAGCAAAAAGGTGAAAACAACTCAGGTATCAATGGACAGATGAATGGATAAACAAAATGTGGTATATATGTACAATAGAATATTATTCAGCCTTAAAAAGGAAAGAACTCTGACACATGCTGTAACATAGATGAACCCTGAGGAAAGCATGTTAAGTGAAATGAGCTAGTCACAAAAAGACAAATACTGTATAATCCCACTTATATGAGGTACTTAGAGTAGTCAGATTCATAGAGAAAGTAGAATGGTGATTGTAGAAAATAGAAGGGGCTGGGGGGGAAATGAAATGGGAAATTGTTTAATAAGTACAGTTTCAGTTTTGCAACATGAAGAGTTCTGGACGTTGATTGTACAATAGTGTGAATGTACTTATTACTACTGAACCATACACTTAAAAATGGTTAAGATGGTAAATTTTATGTTTATTTTTATCATAATTAAAAAAACAAACAATAAACCAACAACAAAAAAATGAGAACAAAGGAGGAAAAAACACAGTAGGGTTGAGAACATAGTGATTCTGTATTGTTGAGAGTAATGGAGAGTTGAGAAAAGGATGCTTGTTGGGTAAGGGAGACTTAAATTGTCATTGGAAAGCCCAGGTACAGTGTGCTTAGTGAGCCAGATAGAAATGTCCAGTCATCAGCTAGGGATACAGATGTGAAGTTGGTGATCTGGTCCCATGGTGGTGCTACAAAGACAAAGCAGTAGCCCTTTACTGCAGGGCAATAGACGAGGGAGGGTAGAGATGAGGACAAAGGAAACATGGAGGATGACTGTCATAATTATAGTTTAAGAGAATAGTGATGGTTCTGCCATAATCCAGGGAAGAGAAGCTGGAGCCTGAGCAGGTAAAAGAGGCAATTATGAGTTCAGTAATGGTTGTGTTAAGTTTGGATATGCAAAGCTACTCAGTTGGCACTTAGTTTAGCATCTGAGAGGGTCACTGGGGCTAGAAAGCCACATTGCCTCTTGACCAGCATTTTCTCAGGTAAACTTAGTCCTCTGAGAAATGATAATGTCTGATATTCACAGTGTACATGAACATATCAGAGGCCCTGAGCGTTGGGAAAAGGAATTGCTTAACTTTGTTTAATCGAGTTTTTTTTTCTAAACTCATTTAACTGCCCAACCCTTTTTTTCATGAAGCATCTATTAATTCACCAAGGTCTACACTTTGTGGAATTGTTCTCTGGTCTATGCAGATATTTTTCTGTTCATAAAGCAAAGCAAAGGAGAAACTGGTTAGAGGCTTGATAGATTTGTGGGTATTCAGTGTGTTCCTATGAGGTCACCAAAACAGTGAGGAAGCTTCCAGAAACCCAGGCCTGACCTAGGAACTGAGGACACTGACCCCTCTGCGTGGGCAGTGGTGGTGAAGGCTGCTGGGGGTTTTGATCAAAGACAGCTTGTTTTCTTGGCTTTCTCCCTACATTGCATGTGCCAGTAAAGCCCTGCTCCAATCTCTCCCCTGATTCTTTTTTATCCACTATATTGGCTTCTTGTCCTTGCTTTTCCATTTGCATAACTAATGCGCACAACACAGAGTTCCTGCAATTTTAAAGACAGCTGGCCAGCACATCTTGGATGCTGATGTCAGGAAACATCTGGAAGAGAGCTAAAGTTACTGCAGGCCCAACTGAGAACAATGGAAGCACATTAATATGGAAAATTCTGTATGGGAGGGCTTGTGTACATAAAAATGGCTGCCAGGCCAATTTAGAAAAGTCTTGTGCAAAGCTTTCTTGTAGCCTGGGCATAAATGCCACTGAATAATTGAGTGGTAGGCCAGCTAAAACTGAAATACTACTACTCTTTCTTGGACCCTCATTTTGAGGCTTTGCTTTTCTTAGAAGATTCCTAGAAGTCCTGCCAGCTAACCAAGATATTCTTTTCCAAAAAATCATGAACTAGTATTTTATTTTATTAGAATAATTTTAAGCTAATCTCCCTCTTTCCTCCTCATTATTTCAAAATATAAAGATATAAAATAAAGCTCTGATACACATGTTTTTGCTAACTCTAAGAAGTCAGTGTTGGCAGAAATATTAAGCTTTACAAAAATTGTTACTGAAGTATTTAAATATGAACATTATTTCCCAAGGCTGAGTGGCATAGCAGCTAAAAGAATGGGTTTTAATTTTTGGATTCTAGCTCCTCCTCTTAACTGGGTAAATCACTTAATTAGTATAACTTGATTTGTAAAATCGTGGTAATTATTTCTGCCTATTTGGATTGTCATGAGGAGTATATAAGCTAATGTGTATTAGAAATGCTTACTGAGATGTCTGGCCCAGGATAGCTACTGTGATTGTGGTTTTATTGATATCCAAGGATTAAGAAGAAAACTCTACTATAATCTATTTGTCAATCCAACCCCAAAACGTTGAACATTTGCTTTAAGTTTCCTGTCCTACAGATGTATGTTTTGGAATTAGGATTTCTCCCTGAAGTGTTCCTTAGAGTTCTACTCACTATTTCACTTTATTTTTTTAGGAATCAAAACAGTATCTGAGTCTTGTATGGATTAATAATTACCATCTCGTACTGCCTCCAATATTCAGACTCTTGGTCCTTTGTATGACACCTGCCTTTTCTCTCTGAAAGCTTCTTGGATTGTCTCCTGTCTCTAGAGTTTCTTGAAATTTCACAATGATGTGCTTTAGTCTTGACCTATTTTAACCCATTATACCAATTAATCGTTGGGCCCTATCAATCTGGCAGATCACATCCCTTGGTTTGGGAAATCCTTTTGAATTATTGATTTATTGTGAATTCTTTCTCATTGTTATTTCTGTTTTCTCATTCTGGAACTCTTATTTATTGGAATATTGGAACTTCTAGACTGATCTTCTGTCTTATCTCTTTCTTATTATCCTTTTCTTTGTCTTTTGGCTTTACTTTCTGAGAGTTCTTCAGCTCTATCGCCTTAAACCTTCTGTTAAGTTTTTAAATTCTATTATATTTTAAATTTTCAAATATTCTTTATTGTTCTCTAATAATACTTTTTTTTAGCACCCTATTCTTATAATATCTTTTTACTTCTCTGAGGATATTAATAATCGAATTGCTTTTAGGGGAAGGTTTTATTTCCTTGCATAGTTTCTGTTTGCTCTTCAGGTGATCTTTTTAAAAAAAAAATCTTTGTGTGTTTTATCTTTATATTCTCTGGTGGAGGCTTTCTTCAGATGTCTGATGATCCTCGCCTTTCACTCATGTTTTAAAGCTGGTGGGAAACGGTGTGTGATGGATGAAGCTTGTTGAGTTCAGTCTTTAGGGTGATCTGCTTGGAACAATTATAGTGGGGAAATGTCATTGTCTTTAGGTCCTCTTTCTTGGTCTGTTTAAATTTTTCAAGGAGGAAACTTCTGCTCTTCTGCCTAGAGAACACTGACTGCCACTGTTCTGGAGGTTGAATTTAGAGGGAATCATGACACATTATACAAAATTTTTTCAATCTCTCTGCTTTCAGTATAGTTTTCCCAACCTTAATCATCTCTGATGCCTCTAGTTCTGGCTTTGAAGCCCTCATCCTCTGCAGAAGAAAATTTCAGGTCTTTTGCTGTTTTGGGGAAAAGCAGTCAGCTAAGCTGCATTTGGGAAGAGGCTCTTGGGGTGGCCTATCCTGGGAATTGAGTTGCTTCTTGGTTTTCTCTTTTGCTAGTTTAGGATTTAGCTTTCTCAGTATGCTAAGTCTGATACCAATTGTCCAATTTTTCAGCCTCTAAAATTTTGTTCCTTCTTTTAATTTTTAAAAATATCTTTATTTCTATTTTAATGGTGATTTGGGAGATTTGTTCAGTCAGCCATCTTCAATTAGTATTTTTTAAAAAGATATTCTTAATGTAATGATTTATTCTGAAAAATTAGATTTTCTGTGCTAGAATCCCAAATCGAAGATTTCTTATGAGATCAACTAATTTATTTAAGATAGTTTTGTAAACATATTCATTAATTTCCTACTGGATTTTATATTTTGGCCATTATAACTGCTGTGTGGTAAATGTTTCTATTTGTTGGCAAAACCCTCTTGAGTTACTCATCACCTTTTATGTGGTTAGAGATGTAAACAACATGTGTGCCCCAGATGGGCTCTGACATCCAGGCTCCCACTTTGTGACATACTCCTTCACAACACCAGAGGCTTCCAAGCACAAGTCCCTAAATCTGCTCATTTCAGCTCACATTCTGGTAACCACAGAGAGAAGTCTCTAAAATCTCTGTAATGAGAAAACTTTTACATTCAGTATCTGCTTTGATAGGAGACTTTATATTCTACCTTCTTTCTGTAAAGTGAGGTGTGTGAATAGATTTGGACTTAGGGTTAGGGGTGGGCAGTAACAAGATGAATAGCAAGGATTTCGGTCCATGGTAAATGCTACTACCTTACACATTTTAAACTCTAGTTTTGGACAAGGATTCTCACACTGACAGTCTCTTGGCAGAGCTAATTTCACGGTGAGTGGGGAGCAGCTCAGTAAGTTGAATGGGCCTGGTCTATGTGGCATGTGGCCAGTCTCACAGCAAAATGGAATCAACGGTCCTTGCAATCTCAGAAATGTCATGGCCAGCCTGGTAAGCAATAGTCAAAGCTGAAGTTCCTTAAACTGACCTTTGGCCTCCATTGACAAAGGAAGACTGATCTTGCTTGTTATTTTATTAGCCAATCAGAATGTGTCTGGTAGTACTCTTTTGGTTTACAAGATTAAAATTGAGAAAAGCTGCTTTCTCAGTAATTGTTATTAGTGATTACTATTTGCTGGATGCTTCACATACATGGTCTCATTTAATCTGCAGTGTTATTATTAGATCTGTTTTGCATATAAAAAAAAGGCAAGTCTCTGAAAGGTTGAGCAACTTGCCTGAGGTCACAAAGCTATTAAAAGTTAAAGTGGTATTTAAAAGCAGGATTTTAGAATTTTCTCAGAAGCCCAGACTCCTTGCATTGAGCCAGAATGCCATGCCTAGACAATATCAACAACACTTGTAGATGATTTGTACACTGTTCATTTTTTAATGTAAGGCATATTTCAGATGTGTGAAGAGGAAATGTGTTTATTCTTACTGATAGATAGCAAAATCAAAGGCATATTTGTCCATTCTGTAATACAAGTATATACAATTACATGACAGAGATCCTCAGCCCAGCAAATCACCTACAAACACAGGTACACAGACGATGAACACAAGACACAGAAAGGGTCAGCTCAGGGTACTGCTTGCCTGGCTTGCCATTTTGTCTAAAACTTGTCCTGCCTAGTAGAGAAACATTGAAGACTCAGAGTCCAATGTTCCAGTCCTGGTGTCCATGCCAATCAGCTGTATTGTGCTTATCACCTAACAAGTAAGCTCACCTTTGTTGGATGCCCTAACGTGTGCTGGGCACATTTTTCTTTTTTAATTTACTTGTTCTTTTGCATAGCCTATATATGACCAAGGGTTCTGGAAGATACTTAAGTTAGATTCCCTCTATTCTTGGCCCCTAGCTCTGGAGTTCTCCTTCCCAGAATTAATCGTTGTTACCAGTTTTCTGTAATATTTTAAAGGCACCAGGAATTTTATATTATATCATTTAAGCCTACTGGTTATTGCTCCAATTTAACTTACTTTAACTAATTTTCTTTTGTCTTTCCTTGGGATTTGGGGCAAGAAATGAAAGCCAGTATATGGGCTCAGTCTGTATTTTCTATGCCATTTTTGTCCCTGTTTTACAGATTCCAAAACAACTTCTGTGAATGAAAGTAACTACTTAAATTCTTAGTTGTGGAGCCAAGATTCATTCATTCACTTATTCAATATATATTGAGTGACTATAATGGGCCAGGTACCATGCTAGGTTTAAGGATGTGATGGTAAATCACACAGGCCTTTCTTCTCAGTTTGGTGGAGAAGTTTTAAAAAGTAACCAGATAAGGTACTGTGTGTTGTGGTTGCTTCCTGGAGTAGCATCAGCCAAACTCAGAGGGCAAAGGAAGGCTGCTAGAAAAAATGATATTCAAGCTGAGACATTAAGGATGAGAAAGAGCCAGATGCAGGGGGAAGACATGGGAGAATAGAGAGAAGAGTAATCCAAGCAAGTGAACTACATGGGTCAAGGCCCAAAGTCTGAGGTGTTGAGATGTTTTCAGGATGACTGGAACTGCTGTGGGGTGTCCAGAGCAGATCCAAGAGGATTAACTGAGGCTTGATCAGCCAGGCATTGTAAAACCTGGTAAGATTTAGTAGGAGAGTGATGTGCTCACATGGGCACTTAGGAAAATTATTCTGGCTATGGAATGGAGAATGGATTGGAAAGTGCAGTGCTGGTTGAGAGAGGGCCACAGGGGAGAAATGATGGTGACCTGAGCCAGGGTTAAAGCTGAGGTATTTGGGAGGTGAAATCAATAAACTTTCAAGTCCTGGTAGTGCAGTAATGGTCATGAGGGAAGACTCTAGAACTATCAGGAATTTTCTCTTTGCTTCTTCTTAACAGCAGAGCTGTTGGATATTGAACTGCTTATGACATTGGGCAGAGCTGCTGGAGAGAACTGCTGGGACACTGTACAAGGCATCTTAATCTTCCTAGGTGTCAGTTTTCTCATTTGTAAAATAGTAGTAAAAACTGGATCTAAATGGAGATAATATAGTACCTACCTCATAAAGTCATCATAAAGATTAAAAGAGAGAATCCTTACAAAGTCTTTAGTGTAATCTCTACACATACTCAGTATTTAGACAATGGCAGGGGAAAGGGAGGGGCCAAGTATGATGTCCAGTTGTAAGCTTGGGCACTTGCGTAGTTGGTGGTGCCTATCTCTGAGTTGAGAAACACAGGAAGGACAGATTGGGGAAGGTGATAAATCCAGCCTGCATTTGTCTAATTCCACAATCCACATCTCTCCACTACACCAATCTCCTTAAAGACACTACTACTTTCTAGCTTCATGATCTGGGCAAATTATCTGTGCCTCAATTTCCTCCTTTGCCTCAGTTTCCTCACCTGCAAAATGGGTTGATAATAAATAGTACCTTCTTCATAGACTTGTTTTAAGGATTAAATGAGTTAAAATATGAGCCTGGTCCATAGGGTCATAAGTAGCTACTGCAACTGTGTATAAAAGTGTGGAAGACCAAATGGTATAAAAACGTTTTCTTTCCCTTATTTTATTTTTTGCATCACATTGTGGCTTTCATTATATTTTTCTTTTGAGTTGCAGTAGTATCTTCTTTTTTCTTTAATTTTCTAATGCTTTCACTCCACAAAAATTTCAGAAGTCCATGTCTTTAAGAATAAATATTTACTCTATTCATATAAACTTTAATTTTTATTAGCATAGATTTTCTCAAATTATACATTGTATAAAGTTTAATGATTTGGTAGAAAGTTTATTATCAAAAAGTTTTACAGTGTTTTTTTTTTTCCCTATGCATCTCTTTCCCTTTAATATCACATGTTGAGCGTTAGGTACGCCAATCCTTTCCAAATGGATTTGAAACTAAAAACAAAAACAAAAAACTTAAAGAAAAAATTGCTGGGGCTACAGAGTGAAAAAATGATCAGAATTGGGGCAGGATTAGCTTGAGAAGATTTGTCAGAGTCTCCAGTCAGTGCTAGAAGGATACAATGCATCCACTGCAATGGGCATAACGACATATATCTGACTTATCTATACTGTGTCATGGTCAGCCCAACTAAACTGCATCAATTCCCCAATGTGTTTGCTATCTTACCAGGAGCCAACATATCTGGAAAAGCTTAATAGTATAGAAAAAAGAGCCTAGAATGTCAGAAACTGAGAATATTTTTTTAGCTTGAAATAGTTAATATACTGGGGACCATATCACAATCTCATTTCATACTCACAACAACCATGAAAGATTGACAGTGTTGTCCCCACTTTTCTAATTAGTAACTGTTAAGCACATTAATATATCTCACTAAACTCAAACAAGTATATTTATCCATAATTCAATTCCCTCTTGATCTCGTCCCCCAAAATGCCCATAGCCAACCCAGTATGACCTGACATGAAGAGAACTGTGATAGAGGGGAAATCAGAGAGGAAAACAGCAGTCATCCTAACTGATTTAGGTTAAAATATACCACTTTTGTAAGTTTTACAAAAACATATGGCCTTATGAACATTTTAATAGAGCCATTCTAGGGCCTTGGAAAGTTCCCGTGAAAGTGAGGGTCCTAAAGCTTAAACTTTATTTATCACATGGAAAATCTATAAACGCACCTTTGATAGTGGAGAGACAATTAGGTAGATGGGATCAGATATGAGATATTGATCTTGTAAACCTTCAATGTGGCAGGGTGAGGACCTCAGATTGCAAGTGGAAATAAGAGGGAAGGCTCCATAAAATGAGATCTGATGCTATAGAGTTTGTTCCCTGCAGAGTGTCTGTTACTCTCTGCTTCCTGTGATGCATTGTGTCTGTTACTCTCTGCTTCCTGTGGTGCAGAGTGTCTGTTACTCTCTGCTTCCCGTGATGCATTGAACATAGGAGGTGATTTATCATCTTCAACAGCCACTGTAGAATATGCTACTGCTTACTGTGAACAGAGCCTAGCAGAAATGCTAGAGAAGTTTGTGTTCCAGATGAGGAAAGGCTAGTTGGGGGCTCCATTGTTCTAGGTGAGGGTCCTAAATTTCTGTCTTTACCTGTATTGGACACTTCTGTCTATTTGTTGTTGAGGTGCCCTCTTAGTGGCATCCAAGCTAAACCATAATAACAAATCATAAGTGTTCTGTGAATTAGAGCTTCAACATAATTTTGAAATGGTTGACATGAAAAAGTTGGATCAAATCAGAAATCCATTTCATTATGTCAAGAAATGCACCGTTACATTTGCCAATAATGTTAGCTCTTCATATATAACATCAATTGATATAAAATTTTGAATGTTTATGCAAAAAAATTTTTTTTTTAATTTACATCTGTGAAAAAGTCTTTCATAAGTAGTAGATACCAAAAATTTGAGAAAATCATTTAAGAAAGCCATGGTCAGAAATTGCATGTAAACTTTTCAAGGTTAAAACCCAATTTTAAAACATTATATTGTCTACGGCCATGCCACCCTGAACATGCCCGATCTCGTCTGACCTCGGAAGCTAAGCAGGGTTGGGTCTGGTTAGTACTTGGATGGGAGACCACCTAAGAATACCAGGTGCTGTAGGTGTTTTAAAACAACAACAACAACAACAACAACAAAACTTCATGTTCTGTCCAGCAATGGCAAGCTAGGTAATTAGGAACAATTTTCCAAAAAAGGTAATTAGAAACAACTAATTTTAGACTTTAGATGTTGTAATTATCAGGCATAGACTATAAAACAATTATGTTTAATATGATAAACTTGAAAATTTTGGCAGAGAAACCACAAAAAGAGATACAATTGATTTTGGAAAAAAATGGAAATTTTAAAATGAAGTATTACAATAACTAAATTAAGATCTCAGTAGATGAATATAATAGTGGATTAGACACAGCTGATGAGAGAATGAGTAAACAAGATAGAGGATAAAATATATAGATTTATATGTATATAATATATAGATACAAATACATATACATATATATAAATTATATGTGTTTATATATCTATATATACATTGATGTCTATATATCTATGTTTATATTACAGAGAAAAAGTATAAGATATGTTTTTCTGGAGTCCTATAAGAAGACATGAGATAAAACGGATCAGAGGTTGTATTCAAAGGCTGCAAATTTTCCAGAAACAATGAAAGACACAATTAAAAAATTCAAGAAGCCAGCTGGATCTCAAGTAAGATAAATAGAAAGAAATACATATACAAGTCACAATGATATTATGGACTCCAATGGCAAAGAGAAACATTTTCAGGTAGCTAGAAAAAATAAGATAACTTTCAAAAGCATGATAGTTAGACTGACAGTTGATTTATCAATAGCAACAATGCAGGCCAGAAGAAAATATGCTGCCAATATAGAATTTTATACCCAGTAAAAATATCCTTTGAGAATAAAGATGAAATGAAGACCTTTTTTAATCAACAAAAACAGAGAGTTTTTCATCAGCAAAACTGCATTAAAGGAAATATTGTGAATGAAATGAAGGCAGAAGGAAAATGATCCCAGCTGGAAGGTCAGAGATGCGTGAAGGAATGAAAAGAAAGTGAGAAATACGAATGTAAACCTAAATGAACATTGGCCATATTAAACAACAATAATAATGTCTATGAAGTTTAAATATAGAGAAATAATGGGTAAGAGGGAGTAAATGGAGTTAAAGTGTTCTAAGTTTTTTGCAATGACCAGGAGGAAGGTATAGTTATTAGACTATATTAAATGAAGGATGTATATTGTAATATCTAGGGTAACAACAAAAAGCATAGGAAGACTGTAAAGAGAAAAAATTGAATGTTTAAAAAAATAACCAGTCAAAAAGAACACACAATACTGAATATATTTTCAAGCCTACATTTCAAGGAAAAGTTTTAGAACCTTCACATTTTCTAGTATGGCAACTTTTGTATTTCTAATTCATATGCACTATTAGTCAAGGCTAGAATTATAATCATCTCAACTGGGGAAGTTAAGACTTTTCAGTTAGGCTTAAAAGAGCTTATTTGGATGTACAAATGGAAAACTAGAAAAAATATAAATCTTCGTAATTTTTAATGGATTATCTCCCCAGTTGTTTATAATTCTGCCTTATCTGGTAATTGCACCTCTTACCCCATCCACACAGTGACAATGTAAGCAATCTTGTTTTCATGCTAGGACTTTTTTTCAATAGTTAATTGGTCCTCCCTTTTGCAATGACATGGATGGACCTAGAGAGCATTGTGCTGAGTAAAGTAGGCCAGACAGAGAAAGACAGATACTGCGGGGTATCACTTATATGTGGAATCTAAAAAACAAAACAAAACAAAACAAAAAACCCAACAACAAAAAATTCAAACCTCATAGAAACAGAGAGTAAAATAGTGGTTGCCAGGGACTGGGGAGTGGAGAAGGGAAATGGGGAGAGGTTGGTAAAAGGGTACAAACTTTCAAATCTAAGATAAATAAGGTCTGAGAATCTAACGTATAACATGGTGACTATAGTCAATGATACTTTTTTTTGTATAATTGAAATGTGCTTACAGAGTAGAATTTAAATGTTCTTCCCTCTCCCCATAAAGGGTAAATATGTGAGATCATCAATGTTTCATTAAGTCAATGGTGGAAACCCTTTCAAAATGTATACATATATCATCATATGATGTACTTTAAATATATTACAATTTTATTTGTTAATTATGCTTCAATAAAGCTGGAAAAAATCAATTGGATGAAGAATGAGTGCATGATCCAAGTAGTGCCACTGTGCCCTTTCCTCTGGGACCTTGGAATTGGTATTAAAAGACTTGCAGTTCATTCATTAGATATGATCATCTTCTAAGTGAATAGGACAAATGAAACAGTTAGCCGTCAAGAGAAAAATGAAGCAGAAAGGAAGACAGATGAAAGATAGAGAGAGGTTTCTAGGTTCCCTCTAGCACTTCAGACAGAATGTTACCAAGGCTTGAATGCATCACTACTTTTGGTTTCCATGAGTTAGTCAGGAACTTATGTGGTGATTTCTTTTTTTAAAAGTTAAACTAAAAACTTTTTTTTCAGTCAAAGCAAGTCCAAGTTTCTCAGATTTATTGTGTATGCCATGATGTAATAGAAGATTGAGAAGCATTGAATTAGAGAGATGTTTAGAAAGTATAATTGCACTGGAACTGTGCAGATGAAAGGAGAAGAGATGAAAATTGTGAGAATGATGTACAAATGTCGGATGTCAACAATGAATTGGCTGTGATGGCACTTCCCAAGAGAAGGAATGTTGGATGGAAAGCAGGTTTGGGGTAAAGATGAGATGATAAGCTCCATTTGAGATACATTGAGTTTGAAGTGCCTATAAGAACAACATGAGAAGATGTTAAGTGATGTCTTAAGCTGGAAAGAGTTCTATAGATACACATTTACTACATATCAAAATATGATATGTAGTAAAAGCCATGAGAATGAATAAGTTTGGCCAAGACACTGTTCAGTGGGAAGAAAAGGAGGCCAAGGACAAAACTCTGGGTTCACCAACTTCTCCAGTCCTAGGGCTGCTTGAATCTACAGTGATCTTTTTCATCAGTGGTATTTGAGGGGAAAGACATTTTTAACAAATATGAAGTGGCTCCTGAAGTGGAGTATCAGGTTGCCTTGGGATTGTGCCCTCTGCATTTAAAAGTACCAAAATTATCCAGTTGATTTGGGAGACTTCAGGGTTTAACACTATCTTTTGGGTTGCTCCTTCTCTGACTCTTAGGCAGACTTTCTCTATTGAAAAATGTGCACACTTCGAGGCTCATTGCTTTTTCTGCTTTATATTCTCTCCAAAAAGTCAGTATGTGACAAAAATATTATGTGCTTTGGCAATAGGCATACCTGATTTAGAATCCCAGCTAACTGTGGCCTTGGGCAAGTTACTTAATCTGTTTATTTCTGTATTTCCCTCATCTGTAAATCTAGACTAACAATATCCCCTGGAAGGATTGCTGAGAGGACTGGAAACAATATGTAAAAGCAGCCTGCACAAAAA
>NW_011889595.1:556783-575137 GCF_000151845.1 Pteropus vampyrus | reverse complement strand
AAAAAAAAACCCCACAAAGAATCTCATTTGTTAAAAATTATGCTCTTATTCAATAAAAATGAAACCAAATTTTCATATTGTAGGGATGAAGAGAGATGACTGGGACTCCCCTTTAAAACCAGAAATACTGAAGTCCTTAAATTGTCTAGAAACACTCTTATTAAATTTGAGGAATAGAATTCCTGTTTTGGAATATAAATAGATCTTTATCTTAAGAATAGGTTGGCATAGGTATCTCTCTGTCTTCTTTAAGCAAATGGTCATTTATTATTCCCCCCGCCCCCCTTATGTTAGATTCCCCTAGAGGAGTTAACTATGGGACACTAGGACAGTGGCAATGCTCCTCCATACCTTTTCCCCTTGCATATAATAGTTCCTGCAAGTAACTTCTAATTAACATTTTGGGCCTGATAGTATCCTGAGCTTTATTTCCATGCCTCTGATTAGGTGCTGGCAATTTCCACATAGAAACACCACTATTTTTCACATTCAGCATTTATAACACTGAGAGTTTCATCCTCTTCCTCCAAATTCTTTCTTACCTCTGGCCTTCTCACTTCTCTCTTCAGTGCCATTATTCCCCAGATGATACAAGCTTAAAAATTGGACAGCTGGGTGGCTGAACAACATGATAAAGGACTCTGGTTGTTTCTGTCTTTCAGTTTACCCACCTTCAGGCCAGCTGCCCTTCTGGTTACAAGATGACGGCAGAGATCTAGGCATCACAACCAGACACCCCAATGTGTAGATAAAGCAGGAGGCATCTTCTTATGTATGCCTTGTAAGAATGAAGAAAACGTTCCTAGAAGTCCCTTTGCAGGCTTCTCACATCTCATTGACCTAAACTGGGTCACGTGCTCATTTTCAAAACAATCACTGGCAAGGAGTATAGAGTTATCATGATTGGCTTAGAATGATGAGGATATATCCCTGAGCCAGGAATAGGGTCATCTTTCCTAAGGTGTGGATTCCCAAATAAAATTAAAGTTCTACTAACAAGAAAGAAGGAGGAAATAAAAAGAAGAGGTTTCCTCCTACCACTTTAGTCCAAACCCCTGTAACCTTCCTCAGGGTCAAGTATAATAGCTTTTTAACTGGTCTCCCAACTTTCTTTCCCTCACAGCCCACCTTACACAGTATTGCTACATTTATCTACAGAAACACTGCTTTGCCACATACTTCTTTTATTTAAAAAATGCCACTGATTCTCCCTGACCTTCAGGAAAACATTCAAACTTACCATAGAATTTTCAAATCATAGAACATGAGAATTGGAAAGGCCAGGGAGCTTGGAATGTCAAAGGCTCACATCAGGAATTTCAGCTATAAGCTGGACTAGAAAACACAGATGTGTGGTATCAACTAAATATTTATTTTGTCTAACCAAAGGCATGAGCTACAAAAATCTCCCTAAAAGAGCAGTCTTCAATTTGAGTTAAGCAACACTCTAAGGGGGTTATACACACATGGATTTTTTTTTTTAAGTAATCAATTTCCAGATTTTCATCTTGTTCTTTCTAAAAACTGGCCTCAAGTTTAATACAAATTCTTTATTTTTACCTTTCATTTTGAAATAACCTCTCTTCTTTTTACTGATCCTGAAACTTATCTTGGAATATTATCTCCAGGATCTTAAGAGTTTCTGGAGAGTGGAGGAAGAGACAAACAAATGGATTATTTGAAGCATTGATTTTGAGAGAACCTCTTGTAATGATTAAGCAAAATCACCTGGCAGGTCTTTCCATTAAAGGTGAGGTGTGGCTTTAGACCTGGGATATTTGGGCTTGTGTTGGGAGGCTCTGGATTCAGATATTCTAAAGTGCAGAGGTGGAGAGACTCAGTATCTCATCCCAATATGTCAAAGCATGCATAACTCTTGAGAGAGAGAGACCCATGACAGCAAAGTAAAGAACACTTCAAATGCTGAATATGGTGTCTACCATATGTTTTCAGTTACTCTCAATGTTCAGCCCTAGGAGGAACCATTAGTTGGAAAAGATTATATACAAGTATTGGAAGCAGTGCAAGTTCCTGATGCTGACGCGGGGCTGAGCGGCACAACAAAATGGCACACACATTGGATTCTCTCACACCTTTTCTGGTGTCATCCACTTTACTAGAATACATGTGAATGATGCTCTCCAAACTGGTGCAACTTGGAGGTGACATGCAAATTTTTTAAATTTAACTGAAATGTTTTCTGAGACTACTACATTCTCTACTACAGTAAATAACACTCGTGGATAAAAATTCACATATTTCCTTTACATAATGTAGGCATCACTGAATAGAATAATTAAAACTTAAATACATGAAATTATAACTGAATATTTTTCCAATGGTAGTCAATTCTCATCTTATTTATTCTTTTAAAATGAACAAACAAAACAAAACCAGACTCATAGAAGTGGAGACCAAAGGGATGGTTGCTGGAGGGAAGAGAGATGGAGGGACAGGTGAACAAGGGGAAAGGGAACATAGTAACATTGTGCTAAGTTTGCACAGTGACAGATGATCACTAGAATTACTGGGGTGATCACATTGTAAGGTATAACAATGTCAAACCACTATATTGTACCCCTGAGACTAATATAACATTATGTACCAATTATACTTAAATTAAAAATAATTTTAAAAACATTGTATTTTCTCACTCTTATTAATGTAAAATAAAATTATATGCTAGCTGCCATACTAGTTTCTAGCAGTTT
Source organism: Pteropus vampyrus (assembly GCF_000151845.1). Taxonomy (NCBI): domain Eukaryota; kingdom Metazoa; phylum Chordata; class Mammalia; order Chiroptera; family Pteropodidae; genus Pteropus; species Pteropus vampyrus. Next base: position 572,426 of record NW_011889595.1, on the reverse strand, counting down.
ATACTTTTTCTCTTTCATTAAACAAATAGGAAAGTTAACAAAACTCTCTTTTCAGTACGTTTTAAAAACCTTAGTAGATTATTTTCTGAATTTTTTATGTGTGACTTTTAGTTAATCTACTCCCTCCCCAAGTCCATTATCTGTAATGCACATTTACCAAAGAAATACCAGGACTTCTATCAGTCCTTGCTTCGTAAGTAACTTAGAATTTCAGCTACATTTTCTTGTATTATTACAAATTGTGTAACAAGAAATAGCATTTTATAATTGTTTATACATTTTTAAATGTATGCATTAATTACATTAGCTCTACATCCTGATGTATAGCTCGCAGTAACTTAGTTTACAAGATGTGTTTCATATTTTCTCCATGGTTTCATACTATTCTTCAAATTGCGTTTTAACTTATTTGAACTGATAAATGAATTCAGACTTTTGCAACAGAATTCAAGTCCAAATTAGCTGATTGATTTGACAATGAGGACTTCCTTTTCCAATTAGGATATATGGAAAGTATTTCCTAAAGTTAAATGAGTTATATTAGCAGCTCCAAACTTTTGACAAAAATATTACTTAAAATGCATTAAAATAAAAACATTTTTGGAAAATAAAATATTGGCAAAAGTATATTAAAAATAATATTTTTATTTTCAGAGTAAACAAAGCACCTCTAATTGAAAGAGAACAGAGGTAGTTGTCTTATAAGTTTTAGTAGAAATTTTTAACAAATCTCTCGAAATTGCAGAAATTTTATAACCATTTTGTAAGTCAAGTTTTTTTTCTAATAAAAACAAACTTTCCATAAAGTTCGAGGAGTCCTTAATTGAAGTTTTAGCTGATGGATTATTAAAGCAAATTTTTGATGATAGATTATAAAATTATTTGTTACAAAATTATGAATAATTTCAAATAATTGCTTTTTTAAAAAGCTTCTTCCATTGCAATCCTCTTATTTTTGTAAAGTTTTCTTGGTAGTAACATTTATAAAAGTGAAAAATAAGAATAAAATTGATTCTCTAACTTGGGACACATGAACTAGTTGAAAAGAAAACAGTCTCATCCATCTTATGAAAAACTGCACCTCTAATACAATTTTACTTTATATGTTCAATGTTTATCTTAATTTATCACATATGAGGGTTATTTTGATAAATTTTACACTAATAATAATTATAATAATAAATTATTTTTGTACTTTAGAGCCTAACCGTGGTTGCCTCTTAAAATTTGTTCTCCCCTTCTTTGGGCACACAGTGAACCTGCATTTCCTCAACCCCCTTGCTGTAAGGTGTAGCCATGTGATTGTTCTGGCAACAGAATGTGAATGGAAGAAATGTGGGTCACTTCCAGGCCTTTCCCCATAAAATCTCTTTCATGCACTCTGCTTCTCCTTCTACCAGCCAGATACAGTCAAGAATGAGGCTCTGGGAGAAAGGTTGGCAAATTTCGGTAAAGAAGACAATAACTACTTTAGGCTTTGCAGGCTACACAAAGCCTCTGTCTCATACTCTGCTTTTATTCTTTTTTTAAAAAGGTAGTCTTTTAAAAATTATGCCAATCTATTCTTAGCTTTCAGGACACAGAAAAATATGCTTGCAAGCTAGATCCTTATTCTAGGGGATGGCAGAACCATATGATTGAAGAAAATTGGGTCCCCTAATCACTGTGTGGAGGAAAGCACCTCACCCAGGACTATTATGTGAAACAGAAATAAACACTGATTGCATTGAGCCATTACATGCTTGAGTCTATTTGTTACTACAGCTCAGCCCAACAAAAATACAGGAAATTAAAAAATTTAATTTATAGACATTTTTATTGCAGAGAAGTATAACAATGAATATAAAGAACTTCAGCATAATAATATAGTACATTAGGATAAAAGTATGTAGAAGTGGGATAAAAATATGAGCTTAAGGAGAAAAGGGAATGACTCTTAAAAGAAGAAATTATTTACATATTTTTAAAATGGATAATGATAGGTATCACATTGCTTAGATTTTAGATTCAATTAAATATTTAAAAAAGAGTATTACAGTTGTTTATTTAAAAATAGCTATATTAATAATATGCTAGAAATTACAACATTTGCAATTATTTAAACATACGAAATATTTTAGACATCAACAAAAATTCTGTGAAGGGATATATGGTTTTAAAAAATTCTTTTAAGGGATATGCCAAAAATCCTTAAGGAAACGTCAAAGAACCTTTCTAAACTTAGAAATAAACCTCTTTTGAAAGCTTCATAGATTCACTGGGCTAGAAGAAGGAGAGGGACTTTTCTGATCCACCTCTGCCCTCTTCGAAATCCTGCGTCTGGGTCGCCTTAGATGGTATTCCAACACAGGAATGTCTTTCCTTGTCAGGTATCTCTCAGCTCAGTGTAGACTCATTTCTTCTGACCTTAGATTCCCCATTGAATCATGAGGATGAGGGATGCTTTCTTTCCTCCTTTCAAAAGCTTTCCTTTTTTGGTGGTTCTGAGGATTCATGAGTTAAACATTTGTTAAGTACTTTGTAATATTTGGCTGAAAGTACAAAGTCTTATTTATTATTGTTGGATGGATAAAAGGTATTATACAAGTGCAAAGTATCATTTTCTTTCCAGGGCATACAGCATTATCATGCTTAATCCCCAGGAAACTCATGACCCCATTCTCTTGCATGGTCTCTTCATTTACGTAACCAGCCACAAATTGAGCTAACAAAGTACTCCTGGGAGAAGATTTGCACTTTCTCCTTTTTTTCAGAGAGTTTCTATTTGCCTTAGAGGTGTGATAACTTTTTTTTTTTTCTAGGCTGTAATTATAGTCCTTACTGCATCAGTGTTCCTCCTATAGGAGAGAAGACCTTAGGCAGTGAGAAAATCAAGAAGACTGAGTTCTTAATTTGATCTGTCCTTGTCTACTCATGTGACCCTGGACAAGACATTTCACCTCTCTGAGCTTCACCTTCTTCGTCTAAAAAATGAAGGATTTAGAATAAGTCATTTATATGATTCCTTCACACTTAAAATTTCCTCTTAACATGTCAAAATATTGGAAAGCCATTCTAAAAATTTAATCATACTGGTGTGTATCATTTAGTAATAGGTAATACACATAAAGAGAAGTACAAATGCATGAGAGATACTGTTTTCCAAGTAATCGTAGGGTAAAGTTCTTTATTTAAATTAATTTTCAGTCTATGGCCATGCTACCCTGAACACGCCCAATCTCATCTGATCTTGGAAGCTAAGCAGGGTTAGGCCTGGTTAATACTTGGATGGGAGACCACCTAGGAAGACCGAGGTGTAAAAAAAAATAATAATAATAATTTTCATAGTATATGTGTTTATGCTGTTAGATCTATGTGGCTGCTGGTCGTGGTGGTGGAGAAAGTTAAATAAACTTCACAGTGACATTGAATGAAAACACATGCATTGATACTTTCATCACAGTTTATTCGTCTTTATGATTTCCGTATTACTTAGCACATTGCCTTGCACAAAGCAGGTGTAGATAAATGCTTGATGAAAGAGTATCTGACAGATAAGTACAGATGCATGTTTTCCTAACATCTAAGGCAAAAGTGAATATTCTTTTAAAGATCTTGGATTTAATTTTACTTGATATGATAGGCTTTTAAAGAAAGCTTGAAAATACTGTTGCTGAAGTCATTTCAATTGATTTGTTAATACTTAACTCTCTAGGGAATAATGAAAGCTTATGTGAACTATAGGAGAGCATTTTTTCAAAAGTAGTAGAAAAAAGTAAATCCATGCAAAAATGGATTACAAATTTGATAGGAAGAAGTTGGACTTGGACTATATCTGAAAATTAAAAGTAAATATAAAAATTTTATCTTAGGTGTAACAAAATTTAGGTTATCGTAGAAACTATGGACTAGTCCTTGAAATGTACAAAGACTGAATCAAATATTGCCTTTTATTTTTTTTTTGGAGAGCGCATAATTTTTCCAACAAAAATTAACGACACACAAAACATCTTTCACTTAACATGCAGAAATACTCAAAGGGTTTCAATGATTTTCCCTAATGCTTTTCTTAAGCTTTGGATTTTCAAATAATTCCATGAACACATGATCATTCTTGTTAATTTTTCTTCTTTAGTTGTTAACTGCCCTACCAGTTACATAAGATGCCAAATATTCTCTAAAAATAATTGACTTAATGAAACCTTTATCTTTTGCAAGATTAATCTTTTCATTTTCTATTGTGTGTGTGTATGTTATAATTTTCAACTAAGATATTCTCAGTGTTAAGTGAGAAGAGATACTTGAAGGTGTATTAGAAAATATTTTAATTATGTGGTGACTTTTGCTTTCCTATATTACAATGTTTTAGTGGAGCTCCTGAAAATTAATATTCAGATAATAAAGATACCTTGTATTCACTCAACCAGTATCTATTCAACATTACTGAGAGAAACTTGCTATAGCAGATAATATTTTCCAAAGATGACTATAACAATATTAGTAATACCACATGCTTATCTTACCATGTGACCTTACTCCTCTGCAATTAACAGGTAGAATCTATATCCCTCCCATTGAACCTGGCTAAGCTTTTGTGACCTTTCTGCCAACAGAATGTGGTGGAAGTGATTTTGTGTGATTCCAGAGGCTAAATCATAAACAGTGATATAACTTCTGCTTGGCTCTCTCAGAACACTTCTCTTGGAACCCAGCTACCATAGTATGAAGAAATCCAGGCTACATGGAGAGTCCACTTGTAGGTGTTCTAGTCCAGGTGTCCTCAACCCCTTGGCCATGGACCAATACCGGTCTGTGACCTGTGAGAAACTGGGCTTCACAGCAGGAGGTGAGCAGCGGGCAAGTGAGTGAAGCTTCATCTGTATTTGCAGCCGCTCCCCAGCGCTAGCATCACCGCCTAGCTGATGCCTCAGGTCATCAGGCATTAGATTCTCATAGGAGTGCTGGTCTCTGGTGCCAAAAAGATTGGGGACCACTGCTCTAGTTGACACAGTCTCAGACAACAGCCAGAATCAGTCACCAGACTTGTGAGTGAGGTAGCCTTTGAGAAGACTCCAGCCCCAGTCACTGTCTGACACCAACTATATGAGATACCTTGAGAGACAACTGCCTGGCTAAGCTCAGTCAATCCCCCAGAACCATGAGAAATAAAAATAACAAAAGATTTTTTATCAGTTTACACCACTAAGCTTGGGGTGACTTGTTTTGCAGCAGTAGATATCTCATTTACTTTAATGTAATTAGTCTCTTAAATACTTCTAATGTAATAATGCTTTAAAATGGTAACCCTGGACCACACAAATTTTACAGTTCCCATGCTTAGGCCTGCTCCCCAACCTTAAATACTCTCAGAGGGGTGAGGAGTAGGCCAAGAAGTGAGTTTTCATTATTCTGAACATCCAGACATTCCCATGAGACTCTAAAAATGATATTGAGATGACAGGATCCTGGTTAGTGGTATTTAGGTCCCTTTCCATCTAGAGAGACTCCTAAGAGGATGGGGCTGGGAGGATAGGACTTAACTGCTCTAGCTTTAAAGGTAGCTGAGCCCTCAGGTGATTTTTATTGGCTTCTCTTATGATGGGTTACTGTAGCGATGCTTCCTATCTATTTCCCAAACTTGGTCTGTAGATACAGGCCAAGATCTGACCCATTAGACTTTACTCTGTTCTAGGACCCATTTTACTTCAGGTAGAGGGCCTAGTAAATATGAAGGATGAGTGCTGGAGAGAAGATCTAGAGCAAGTGAGAAGGAGCTACCACTGAAATATCATACAGGATGAATGATGAAAAGAATCAGTCACCAGACTTGTGAGTGAGGTAACCTTTGAGAAGACTCCAGCCCCAGTCACCGTCTGACACCAACTTGTTAGACGAAAGAAAACAGAGCAGAGGGTAGAATGACCACCTGAAGTGTGACCACCTCCCATGTTCCTTCTCTTCATATTATTTAGGCATAGATTTCTAGATAGTGGAAAAGAGTGAAAGAATGATAAAATCAGGGAGCTGAAAAATGGCTATTTGCGGTTTTTTGTTTGTTTGTTTGTTTGTTTTAATACTGAAGAGTACTTCCTTAGATATGCAGGCCTCACTGGAATTAGTTTGTGCCACAGAAAAACTAATACACCCTGGTGGGTTCAAAATACAGGAAACAGGTAAGTTTATGGCCTTTTTCTAGGCTTAAGAAATGGGGATAAGAGACATTTATGGTTGTTGTTGTTGTTTTTAAATTCTAGGTGTTAGTCACCAGTTCAGTTTCAAGTAATAAAAACAGACTCAAATCCGTTCATATAATAATAGGAATTTATTGATTCTATAACTGCATAGTTGTTGACATCAAAAATGATTACATCCAGGAACTCAAATAATATTTTTGGAAATTTATCTCTTGCTCCATTCCCATGGTCCATTGTCTCTAATTGCCTTTATTCTATACTCAGTCTTCTTGCAGGTGGAGAGCATGATTTCCATAACAATAGTCAAACTTGTATCCTCCTTGCTTGTAGCTTCAGTGTATAGAGGCTGAGTTGCTAGTTAATGCAGGTCAAAAGACCTAGGTGGGACTCTGGATAGACCTGAATCAGAACCCTACTCTTAAGGCTAGGGGGGTTAGGTGGGGGTCAGTCTCACACAAACCACTTGGAATGGATCCCCAATGAGAACAGAAGTGCTCTGTTATTAGAAAGATAAGGGAAAATGTGTGGGATAGACTGAAACATCAGAAGTCCACTAGAGCCATCCAACTACTTTGGCCAGGATAGGAAAGAGTCAGAGGCCAGAAGCCCATGCTATCCTGAGGAGTAAATACTGGGCGGTCAACTGGAACTTTTCATATTCTAAAGTGCTCAGGATGTAGGAAGCTAAGAAACCCACAAATGTTTCTTTTACTTATTCTGCTATAGATTGTGGAAACCCACCTATCTCCCTCACCATGGTCCTAACATGCTTGAATTCCCATTCTCTATTCCTAGAGATTCTGTACGTTGGGAAAAGGGTGATTGTAATGCCTCTCAAAGTTTGGGAACTACTGATTTACATTTCAAAAAATCCAAAAAGCTGTATTCCGAAAATCTCTTTGTGTACTTAGTGGCTTTAAAAATATATTTTGAACTTTTTGTTGAAACACAATATACATAAAGAAAATGCACATATTGTGAATGTACAATGTGATGAGTTTTCACAGGCTGGATACACCCATAGAACCAGTACCCAGATCAAGAAGCAAAACATTCCCAGCACCCAGAAGCACCCTCCTTCCTATATTCCCTTCTAGTCACTTTTATCACTATCTGAACTTCAAACAGCACAGGTTTGGTTTTCTTGTTTTTGTGTATTAATGTTAAGTGTAACTATACAGTATGTTCTGTTTTTTTTTTTTTCTTCTCAATATGATATATGTAAGATACACTGTTATTATGTTTGTAGTTGTAGCTTGTTCGGTCTATACTGGATTGCTATACAGTGTCCCATCGTTTATTTAGTCTACTACAGGTATTCGAGTGTTTCCCATTTGGAGCTTTTACTGCTATAAACTATGAATAATCTAGTACATGTCTTTGGGTGAACGTATGTGAAAACTTTTCTGTTGAGTTTGTACCTAGAGTGGAAGTTCCTGGCTTTAAATATTTTGGACAATTAAATAAAATTGTCTTTTAAATAAGTCACCTTTGACATTTAATGATAGTGTTTAAACTATTCCATAGGTTTCATCACATTGTAGGCATTGTCCTGAATCTGAAGGGTACTGTTTAATATCTGCAATCAGAATAAAGCAAGAATGAAGGAGCAGGAGGCTGAGGCTGGTTGCCCTAATGAAAAACCATGATCTTTTGCTCAGTCCCTGGGTCTGAACCCATTGTCAGTCAGGAACTCATTGACCAAAGAGGTGGCAGATCCTCAGGAGTAGGGCCCCTGGAACACCATGGTAGATAATGCTGTATGGATCCTCAGTCGTCTCTAAAGTCATCTATGGCTATTTTCTTGAGTGACTGTATATTGGAGAAAGGAGAATATTTAGACCTTTCAGGGATTATCGGATACAGGTTCTGTGTTGATATTGACATTTGGAGCTCTGAAGCATTGTCCTGCCTCTTTCCCCACACTTAGAGTGGAAATGTGAAGACCAGATAAGTAAATGGAATTCTGGCTAAAGTCTGACTCAGAGTGAATTTCCTGGGTCCGCAGATCCACCTGGAGGTCATTTCCTCAGTCTCTAAGTATATTATTGGGATTGACACACCTGGCAGTTGGATTAATCTCCACACTGGGTGACTAGCATGCAGGGTAAGAGCTATCACACTGGGGAAGGCAAAGTAGAAGCCTCTGTAATGGCACTCTGCCAAACCACCTGCCCCCAGCAAGACAGTAAATCAAAGTCAGTATTGTATTCTGGTGGTGGACATGGGAGTAGGGGTGGTACAGATTAGTACCACCATTAAATATTTAAAGGGTGGAGGAGAGTGGGTGGTCTCTATCATATCTCTCTTTAACTCATCAATCAGAATCACAGAAAATGACTATAGACTACTGTGAACTCAACCAAGTAGTAGCCACGATTTCTGCTGCTGTGCCAGCCATGTTAGCCTTGTTAAAGCAAAATAATAAGCCCTCAGGCACGTGGTATGAGGTGATTGATTTAGCAAACGAGTTGTTTTCCATGGCAATTAGAAAAGAGGATCAGAAACGATCTGCGTTCATGTGAAAGGTACGTTTATTTGTAGCTTTGCCCCAAGGATATGTTAACTCTCCTATCCTCTGTTATATATAGTTCAGATATGGGCTATCTCGACGTCACAAGGAACATTGCCCTGATCCATTATACCAACAACACTATGATGGCCAGACAGAATGAGCAAGATGTGGCTAGTATACTGGAAGGCTTGATAGGAGACATTCACACCTGAGGATGAAAGAAAAACCCTATGAAGATTCAAGAATCTGTGACTCCAGTGAAGTTTATAAGGGTCCAGTACTCAGGGTTATTCTGGGACAAGCTCTCCAAAGTAAAATATGAAGTGTTGTATCTTACATCTCCTACTGCGAAGAGGGAACCACGATACCTGGTGGGCCTCTTTGTGTATTGAAGGCAGTATATTTTATACCTAGGAGTGTTATGTAGCCCAAATACCAAGTGACATGGAAGGCTGCTATCTTTCAGTGAGGCCTAGAGCAAAATAGTAATCTACAGCAAGCACATGTTATGGTTCAAATAGCCCTGTTATTTGACCGTACAACATGGCAGAGCTTATCGTATTGGAGTTGGGAAAAGATACAGTATGGGATTCATAGCAAGACTCAGTGAGAGAATTATGAGAACTTCTAGAGTAAGGCCATGCTATCTGCTGCAGAGAGTTATACATCTTTTGAGAAACAGGTCCTGGTATGTTTCTAGGACTGGGTAGAGATGGAGCATTTGGCCATGGGGCACCAAGTGAGCATACATTTAGAATTGTTTATTATGAACTGGGTTTTATTGGATCCACCAAGTCATAAAGTTGGACAGGCGCAAGAGCAGTCCTTCATAAAATAGACATGATACGTTTAGGATTGAGCCTGAACAGGACCAGAAAGCATGAGTAAACTTCATGAGCAGGTATGCCAGATCTCCATGTCATGCACCATGGATGCACTAGCTGCCTTCATTTTCTGTAGAGTCTCAAGTAGCTGAAGGGAGAGGAAAAAACTCAAGCTTGGTTTATGGGTCAGTTGGCTCAGTATGTGTATGCAAGACAGAAATGGACGGTGGCTCAGAAACTTCTCAGTGGGCAGAGCTTCAAGCATTGTAAGGTCATTCCCTTTGTGTGGAAGGGGAAGTAACTGTTTAATATGTCCAGTGACCCTGAAAGGGAGAGGACTGGAAGATTGGAGACAAAGAGGTCAGAAGCAGAGGCATGTAGTGGGCATGAAGAATTGAAGATGTTGTTTTACATATTAATGCCTACCTCAAAGTATTCACCATTGAAGAGATACTAAATAATCAAGTGGACAAAATGTACTTGGCCAGTTGATGTTAGCTAGTCTTTGCCATCAACCACCTGAGAACTGACATGATGGGCAAATGAAAGGTGATGGAGACAGAGGCAACTCATGGGTTCAACAGCATGGAATCCCACTTACCAAAGTTGGTTCAGTTTCCACTACTGCTAAATGTTTAGTGCATCAACAACAGATACTGAGCCTCCAATATGTCACTATTCCTAGAAGAGTCCAACCAGCCACTTGGTAAGTTGACTATAGTGGGCCCCATCTGTCCAGTTTGTCTGCACAGCAATAGATATCTATTGTGGGTATGGCCTTTCTTGCCCACAGAGCCTTAGTCAGGACCACTATCTGTACAATTTTAGAATATCTGATCCATAAGCATAAAATCCCACACAATACAGCATCCAATTACGGGATCCACTCTGTAGTAAAGAGATGCAGAAAAGACCATAGGATATTAGGATCCACTGATTGTATTAGATAGTACAGTATCTAGAATTAGCGTGAAGAGAAGGTGTCCCTGAAGTTATAATAGGCCATACGTTGCAAGGATAAGGTGCCATACCTTAGGGTACAGTGTATACAGCAAATCAGAGATCTTTATGTGATGTCATGTCACATCATAGGAAGAGTGCATGGGCCCAGGAACAAAGGGGTAGAAGCAAGAGCAGGCTCATTTAACATCACTCCCAGTGACCCATTGGGGAACTTTGTACTTTCCATCCTCACTACTTTGGGCCATGTAGGATTAGAGGTCCAGTTCCCCAAAGGGATCATACTCTTGCCAGGGAACAGAGCAAGGGTACTGTATTTAACTATAGTTTGCGAATGCCACCTAGGCTCCTGTGTCCAGGGACCAGCAGATGAGAAGTGCCATCATCATTCTAGCTAGGATCAATGACCTTAAGTAGTGGGAGGAGCTAAGGCTGCACAAGGGTAGATGGCAGGGAGGAATGTGCAGAAGCAGGTGATCCACTCGGTGCCTCTAGGGATTCTCCTTCCCAGTTATACTATGGATGGATGTGCACAGCAGCCCCACTCTGAGAAGGGTATGATTCCAAGGGCTTGGGCCCTTTAGAAATGAAGGTTTAAATTGTACCACCAGGTAGGCAAGCCATTAACACTTGCAGAGGTGATAGCATAGGATGTGGAGACTAGACTGGATAGCAGAAGAGAGAGAAGATAACTATCAGCTATGGTCTGAAGACTAACTACAGCAACAGGGCTATGGTTTGCCTCATTAACCTCTCTCTTCTAAGTTTCCCTTCAGGAGGAGAGGTCCATGAGAACCCCGGAATAACAGCACCCTGAAAATGGATAGAGAAGTCAGTTTATGTGATTCAGTCTGTGTAGACTATGATAAACGCCTTGTTGGCTCACTGCTTGTGGCTCCCTTCAATAGAAAATCTACTGTGAGGAGGTAAGAGATATTGCTGCACTAGTGAAATTTGCTGCGCTGTTCGTACTGAAGACCATGCTCTCCTCAGTCTGACAATGGTTGAGGAGCTAAGGCTGCACAAGGGTAGATGGCAGGGAGGAATGTGACAGCAGGGTGCTAAAGCTGAGCCATTCCTGCTCACCTACGACACCCCTATTAGTCAAATATTGCCTTGGAGCTCCCCATTAGCCTGGCCAGAACTTTCTCAGAACTGCATTGCAGTCTGAGGCGCTTCCTCCTCAGTCCTTTCGTGTTTCCTCTTTTCACAGGTGTCATACGTGCACTGAAATCTCAAGACTCCTGACCTACTACTCTTCTTCATTTTCTCTTATTGAATAAAAAATTCTTATTTCTTCCAATAAATTTCTTGTTCATCTAATTCCATCTTGGTATCTGCTTCCTGGTGGATCGGAACTGACCATGTTTGCTAGTTCTTTTCCAAGTAATCATCTGATTTTCTCAAAAAACTTTTTCTTGATAGTTGGAACACTGAATACTAAATAGATGCCTACTTTATAAATATAGATATCTTTGCTGGATAATTTATGGTGATTAACTTTTCAGAGGAGTTACAGGACGTGTTAAAATTTGTACAAGGAAACAGAGGCATACTTCTGTTTGCAGAAGGGCAAGTTCATCTTCAGAATTTTTCTAGATTACTTTTATGGTTCCCTCCTTTTTCCTTCCCATTAGTATGGACCCCGTTTTTCTCCTTTAAGCCATAGAACTATAAATTTAAATGAAATGACATTTCCAGGAGAATAGAAATTCCTGACTTAAGTGAGGCCCTTTTGAGTTAAGATGAGTTTGTGATAATCAAAAGAAAGAGCACTCTTGTTCCCACAGCAGCTATATACTGCTACCCCAAACTGTGGATTAATGGGATTGGCACAAGAATAAACTTGGTTGGGACTTTCCCTGGTGGCATTTTGTGGCCATGGAGGAGGTTCCCTTACAAATAAATAAGTCTGGGTGGAAAAACACCTATATGTGGGGTTCTTATTGCCTCTCCCAAAACACCACCCCAACACACACGTCCACACTTACACCGCAGCAGTGGTGAAATAGAAAAGACTGGCTAAAGATAAAGACTCTGCACAAAAGCCTTTGGTGATTTTAGGTTAAATGGGCTACGAACAGCTTGCTTTGGAGTCTGTAAAGTTTGGCCTCCAAAGTCATTTGGCAAAGCTGTCCACAAGTCAAAAGGAGGATTCATCAGCAAGAATGAAATTTACCACCAGATTATGCCTGTCTTTTCAGCTAAACAGACTGAGACTTATTTCTTGGCAGTCTCTTTGTGAGGTGTTCAAACACTAATGCAAAAGTTTTGAAACATGAGACATTTTTCAGTGAGCAGAGTGTCTGAGGGAACTTATATGAAGGGATCAACATAACTATTGCTTCAGAATTGTCAGAGAATTCATCAAAAGGGTCCTTCTTTATTGGTGACTACTTTTGTTCTAAGAATGGGATCCATTGCTTGTAACTTAAAACCTTGGATTGTAATATGAATTAATGAAGCATCAACACTGGTACACCTCAATATACCTATCCTCAGGGTATATAGAAGAAATAGATCTCTCACCAAGATATATTTAAATCAACACCAGACAAAGAACTTTGTCTTTACTCATTGAAAGTTGTCGTACCTAATTGGATAAGGCAGTCTTTTAATAATTACAAGAGAAGTGGACAACTAAAAATCTGGAGACTTTTTTCCTCAAAAACCATTAACCAGTTTTATTTTTATAGTTGCAATACCAACTAGCCAGACTGAATTATTATCTCTAACATGGAACGCCTGGAAGACCATTGATTGACACTTCCAGACAGTAGTTACAGAATTTTTTAGCAGAGAGGTAGGTAAAGCTCAGGAAATCTCATTTCACTTTTTCCCACTGTTCTTTGGCATTTATCAAGGTGTTTTAAGTCTTTTTCCAAATATCTTCAGGTTCTTTTCTATGGAAAGCAAAATGATGGCAGGTGGGAGGAAATATACAGAATGAAATATATAATATCTCTTGCCTGAAATCTTTGCCTCCAAATTGGGAGATAATGGTTAAGTAGAATTATAATGTGCAGCCACTAGGTTAGTGCCTATGAAGTCCTAAAATTGTTTGGCTGTCAAGAGCATGATGCAATTCCTCCAAGTATTTTGTTGATGAGTCATTTCTAAAAAGACAAACAGCTGAAGACCTGTGTTCATGTAAGAAATACTGAATGTTTGAATATGGGCTTGATATTCCATCTCTGGGGTTTCCTGCCTGGGCCTTCTTTTCTGGGAGCTTCCTGCTCTCTCTTTGGGGTTATGATCATTGTACTTATTTTTGACCCTGCTCTCCCTCCTGCCCATCAAAGGTGATTGGGCCAAAGATGGCACCTGACTCATGCTAAAGCAGAGAACTTTCCCTGGGAACTTAGACCTGAAGCAAAAGTTCATGTCTCTTTTAAGAGGAACTCCATGTAATATATGAAACTGTGAGATGTGGAAGTCCATTTGCCACATGAATCGAAGAGTAGATAAAGCTGGTTGATCCAGAAAGAAGAATAACGGAAATATGCAGAAAGATGCAGGAGAGAGAGAGAGAGAGAGAGATGTGTGTGGACTTCCTTGGATTCCTGGCACTGTCCTCATAACTGCCCCTTTTTGCTTAAGTAAACAAAAGTTTTTACTTACAGGATTCTTAACTACTTTTCCTCTCATCCTTGAGAATGTACAATGCAGAAAATATAAATTTGTCCAACCAGGTAGTCTTGATTCTGTAGGAACTTCCTCTTGCTGATAGTGTGGAAGACATCTGCCTGCTTTCTGCACTCTCCTTCCCCACCCAAGTTCTCTAAGGGTCAAGACAGACTCAACCTGAGGATTAGGACAAACTGACTTAGGTTTGGAGGCTCCCAAGATTTGGAGGCTGTGTCGAAGGCCTTAGTTGGATTGCTAGGCTGAGTTGTGTAGCCATCATTTGTAATATTTTTTCTATAACAAAACACATTCTGAGTTCCAAACAACCAACTTACAAAATGACTTCTGGAATATAACCCTTTAAAAAAATAGGGATCGTATCAGTATTAATTACTATTATGATTCACATCACAGAAGGGTTCTTTAATACATACAAGTACTCCATTAATCAGGGTTTGATTGCATTTTAAGTAACTCCAACACATTTGAGTTTTAATTTATTTAATGAAAGGGAGGAGACAACTAAACTTCAATTTGAATTTTAGAAGCCTCTCTTCATTGAATGGCCATTAGATGACAAAGCATTTGTGAAATTACTTAAAAAATATTTTTTCTTTTTTTTCTTTTCCTCTTTTTTTTTCTTTTTTTAAGGTGCACACAGAATTTTGTATGCTCATAGAGGAGGAAACAATTAAGACTCTGATTCAGTTAAGAAGTTATAAGAGAAATATAATTTAAAAGCCTGGAGGAACTAGGAGTTTGAGTTCTGGCTCTTTTGTTACAAGTTGACTTTTGACACTGGCACAAACTTATCTGAACCTTTGTTTTCTTATCTGTAAAATAGGAGTCCTGGTAAGGCTTATCTTCCAATTCTTACGGAGTTACTGTGAGATTCATGTGTGATTGTACATGTGAAATTGTTTTGTAGTCTGTAAAATATTGCATAAATAATATTTACTATTGCTGTGATTATTGAAATACTAACAACTTAATTATTATGTCTAGGTGAAACAGTATGATCAAATTAAAATTTATTGGTGGCAGGATACTGTATGAGGATAAATTTACCCTCTCATCTAAGATTATCTGCAAATATGTACTTTTAAAGAGAACCTATTGTTTTTAAACATGTGTGAGTTGAATTCATGCCCATGGGGGTCAGCTTTCTTGTAGAGAATTTGAGACCTAGACTTCCCTCCACCCTGTCTTGGTTTGGCTAGTCCTCTTCTCCTCTTCTTGGCTACAAATGACAAATTGGTGTTTTCTGACCAGGCATGAAAAGTAGCTTCTCTTGAGTCTGGACAATGCTGAGATAGAGAGGTCATAGTAGAGCTCATATATGCTTGGCTCTTGTCAACATGACAAATAAGACAGGGGAAGAGCAGCGGCTTGAATGGCTGGTGTAACCAGATCTGGGACTTATTTGGGTAGAGGGAGGAGTTGAACAACATAGGAAACCAATGAATGTCCTTTCGGGCTGCAGATTCTTCCAAGCTCAGCTTGAAAGATCACATCTGGTCTTTCAAACAGAGGACACTCAAAAA
>NW_011889595.1:475150-556733 GCF_000151845.1 Pteropus vampyrus | reverse complement strand
ACACACACACACACACACACACACACACACACACACACACATATACATATACACACACATTTAAGAAGAAATGAAGAAATATATATTTCTTGAATGTGTGGATAATATTAAGCACTTTGAAATTTCCTCCACACATTGCTAATTAGTTCTCTTGTCACACCCAAAATGATGTTAATAATATGGTTTAGGCTTCTCAGAGTGATGATTCAATTTCCCTATCAGATTACACATTCATAGATTTACACAGATCTAAGTACATGGGGAAAAACATTTATCTTTTTATTTTCACACAGGTACTTTATTTTTTGGTATTATTTTAGCATCTTACTTTTTATTCATTTTTCATGTGTTTTTGAACAGAGTTGTAATTATGGTGTTCACAAATATTTGTTTCTGTATTTTTTAACCAAAATTCATAAAAAAGATTTTTTTACATTGTCTTTACAAATACTCTTTCAGTTAGCTACCAAAAATGTCATTGGCTACACTAAGCTTTCAGATATACTTAAGCCGATCTCTTGTTAAATGTTTTTCCTAATAGATTTTCCCTACCATTTTCTAATTTTCTCCTACTTTAGACTATGCTGCAATTGGCAACTTCACAATATAGCTTGATGGTTAACCTGTAAACCATGCTTTACGTTGTTATGTATTTTTGAAGTGTATTTTTCTTTTCTAAGAGAATTTTCTTAATTAATTTCTTTAATTTATAAATATTTTCCAGGTTAAAACAATCAGTGAAGATACTAAAGGATAAACAACTTTAGTCTTAGTACCTAAGACTAAATCTCAGAAATTTCTTTTTCTTCTGGTTCAACCGCATTTCCAAAGCAATAGATAACATAAGGCCGGAAGACAGTCCCACACACCATTATCACCATCATTATCAAAATTATCTTCCTTATAATCATGCCAGTGATGCATTTATTGGGACCACAAAAACAATGTATGACATTGAGACCTGCACCTGGGAAGAGTAAATGCAAAAACGAGTGGCAATACCAATTTGTTTTAAGAATTTTTAAAATTACTATATGCCTCACACTGTGCTAGACACTTGGGAAGGTGGTAAATTATGAATACACAAGCGTCATGTTTGATCTGTCAAGAAACTGGTCAACTCTTATTTTCCTGTTGAAATAAAGACTAATCTTATTCAAAAGTTTTCTGGACTCTTTATTATTCAAACTCTTATCTATTCAAGGTCCACATCTGTTTTTACTCTTCTTCAGTTGCTAATGGTGACCCTGTTCTGGGAATTTTCTTCAGGCTGGTTCAGCAAGTCCAGGCAGGTTTTGCCCCAAGGGCTTCTGGGCCAGAGTCCTCTAACAACTCACCCACCTCACCACATTTCTGACCATTCACCTTAGCTGGAATTGGTCACTCAGACCAAGTCAGCGATTCAGAGAGGTAGGGCTAAGAAAAACAGCTCGTGGCTTTCCTAGGGCAAAAATAGCAGATGACATAGTCGGGACAACAGCCACGGGGCTAGGTGACCACATGTACTGGACACTCCTGTGTGGAGAACACCTCCTTAGGTACTAGAAGAACACAAAGAAATGGAGTCCTCTTAGAACTGTTCTCAAAGAGCTTGCAGTCCTATTGGGAGTTGAGTCCATATGCAGTGCTGAAATTGTGATTGGTGGAAAGATACCTTACAAACTGTTAAGAGCACACCAATGCATGCTGAAAAAAATAGGCAAAATCATCTAAGGATTGTCATGCCCTCAACCAGGAATTGTGCCCTTCAGAAGAGCAATTCTATGAAGAAATGTAAGATGCTTCTAGCTTTGCAACTATTTACGATCCAATTGGGAAGGAAAGAGATACTGAGGTCAAAGTTAAACTCTAAGGCAGTGTTATGTATTATTATGTGTCAAGAAAGCTAAAAGACAAGAACCTGAATTTAGGGGGAAATAGGGAAAGATTAATGAAGCCTCAACATTGGAGTATGGAGGGCAGTTTTGTACAGGATTCAAACAAAGAGAGAGATGTAGTGAAGGAATAAGTCAAACATGCTTGGGTCAGAGCCTGGCTGGAGTGGATGAAGGACACATTTGTGTAAGAATCAAGGTCGGAAAGCTAGGAAGATGGCAGTTTATTGGGAGACCTTGGGTATTAGATTGATAGCTTGACCTTTATTCTCATGGGCAGTTGCTAAAAGCTTGTGAGCCAGGGGATGATGTCATGAAAAGACAGGCCAGACACGAGAGACTGGAGGTAGAGAAACCAATTAGGAGGCCATTGCAAACATTTTGAGATAAGGTCCTGTTGTGGGAGGAGGAAAGGAAGAATGGATTTGAGGGACACCAGAAGAAAGAATCACAGCACTGCCACTGGTTGGATGTGGAGAGAGAGGGGGGAGGGACAGCTGGCTCAGGGAAGGTTTCAACTGGAAGTGTGTTGAGGGGAGAATTAGGAAGCAGACATCAACTCCCAGTGGAAAGTCTTTGCAAATGTAGAGAAAGATTTACATATCGGCAGGTGTGTTCTCTCAATTGATTATCTTATAAAAACTGTAGAGCTTCTCTAAGAGATAGGAAGGCAATAAGTTTTAAAATGACACTGATTTAAAATGATAATACCAGGGAGTAACTCCTGGCTCACACAGGATAGGAGAGGGGAAAAAGCAATCCAATCTAGGATTGCAAAACCTGGGCTGAATCCCAGGTGTTTTTTGTTTTTTTTTGTTTGTTTGTTTTTTGTTTTTTCCTTTTAATAATTCATTGTATTTACTTGGGCAAAATACTTTAAAACTGATTTGAACGGTTTCTGTATCTGTAAAATGGCGATATATAATATATTATCTATTCTTTGGGTTTCCATGAGACTTAAATCATAGGCATTATTTGTTGAATGCTTTAGTATGTAACAGAATTTGTGTTAAGAACTTTATTTGCGTTTTCTTATTTAATCCTTAGAATGCCCATTCTGCATTTTTAAAACTTTCAAAATTTAGTGGCTTAAAACAGTATCCATTTTATTTGCTCACAATTCTACAATCTGGGCTGGGCTGGGCTCTATGTTTTTTTTTTATTGGTCTTGACAGTGTCAGCAATGTGTTTGTTGTCAGCTGGTGGACCTGCTGGGGGCCAAGTGCAGCTCAGATGTGAGGTAGCTGGTCTTCTCCCTATCATCTCCACATATCTCAAGGCTACTCTCTCTCTCCGTGTGGTTTCTCCGGCAGTGTAGTTGTACTTCTTACTTAGTGGCTTAGGTCTCCCAAAAACAGAGAAGCAGAAACTTCCACACCTTCTCAGGGGTTAAGGTGTGGAACTAGTATAGCTTCACTACTGCATTTTCCTGGCTAAGGCAAGTCACTGGTCCAGTTCAGATTTAAGTGGAAAAGACTCTACAAGGGTGTGACTAACAAGAGGGTGGTCCATTGAAGGGCAGCAATGTCACAGACTATCACAGTATTATCTCCAATTTGTAAATGAATAATCTGTAACTTAGGGAGGCTAAGTTACTGGCCCAATATAGAGAATAGAGCTAGGCACTTCAAATCTTGTGTTCTAAATCATGAGTCAACAGATAAAATTTGTACAAGCATACCTCATTTTATTGCTCTTGACTTTATTTGCACTTTACAGATGTTGCTTTTTTTTTTTTTTTTACAAATTGAAGGCAAGACCCGCCATTAGCATGAAGATTTCATTTCGATTTACCGCGATGCTGTATTGTGGTAGTCTGGAATCACCAAACCTGCAATATATATCTCCAAGGTATGTCCGCATAGTGTTTAGATCTAGAATCCTGTGAGGTGGGTTATTGTCCCTAATTTACAAAGGAGGAAACCCAGAGCTTAAGTATTTTGTTTGAGGTGACATAAGTATTTTGCTCTGGAGATTTAGCCATCATGCAGTGCTTGAGCAGACAATTGAAAGCCAAACAGCCGAGATGTCTCTTTGCCACACCAATTATCCACCATGCTGCCTTGTATGGGCAGTATCTGACACATACAAAGCACAACGTAAATGTTATTTAATCTGAAGCTATCGTTTGAAAGATGAAAGACTGAAGCAAATCTCTTCAACCATCTACTATCTTGTCTTATAGGCTGTTTGGGAACTGAGAGTTTTCCCTTTGAGTTATTCTGTGATCAGGGCAGTTTTCATTTGGTCCTCTGTATCTACTCCTCTGTCCTCCACTATTTATTTCTTGAAGCTTGGCAAGGAATGAAGACAACGTTCTCGCCCATCCAATACCAACCCTGATTCTCACTGGATGATTAGACTCATGGCCCTCTCAGCATTTTCTTCTTTTGTAGCAGCCAAGTCCTCTTTACAAAGCAGGACCTTCCTGGAGTAGGGCTGGCCTTAAGTTTACATTATTTAATCATCAGGTTGGCCTTGCGGCTTCTGAATTAGTAACCATATGGTCCCTGTCACTTCCTCTATTTTCATAGCTAATTTCTCCGCTGTTGAAACCGTGGTAGCTTCTGAAGATAGCTTTTGCAAAAATGCTGTTTCCTATGGAGTGACCTGTAGTAGTTTCCCCCTTTCCCTCTGTGGGTTCTGTGGGCAGAGAACTTACTGCATGGAAAACCCAGAGTTCCAGACTCTCAATGCTCTGCTTATCTTTGAAGGTGCCCCCCTGCCTGTCTTTTTCTAAGGCAGCCATGATTTTTCTCACACTGTGGAGAGTCTGGAATCAGAGTACACCTCAAGAATAGATAATGGGGGAAAGTGGCTCACTTCAGTGGGCTATGCTCTATTTTGGGCATTGAACAACAGCGGGCATTGAACGACAGCAGTCATTGAAGGAGCAATTCCAAATACTCCTATCTTTTCCAAGGCGAACCTGTGCGGTGGCCTTGTCTTTCCTGTAAACTTTTCTCTTTCAAGGCAACTACAGATTTTAATTTTGATTTTACTCCACCCACATAAAAATGTTGAGTCACAATACTTGCACTTAATACAATTCTATTTTATTTAACAAACAAGTATGTAGGTAGGCTGTATGCTGTTCAAATTGACTTACATGTGTTGCACTTTTGACTTATTTCATAAACTTCTGTATGAATCAAATGCGTGGAGTAGGGCTTTTTGAAACTTGGCTTCCTAGTACCCACTCTCCCTTTCCCTCAATGGAGAGAAGACAGGGAGAGAAGGAATTGAGCTGCTCCAGAGGGCAAGGCCTTCCTTCTCACAGTTGTCTTGCTAGGCAAGATCTAGGGGGAGGGAGTCGCCACCCCTTCCCCAGATCTAGTCTGTGAGAGGGTAGGTGGTTTTTTCTGGGTCACTGGCTCACCCTCTTTACTCCCAGCCACCTGCTCGGGTTCCATCCCGGTTCCTGGCTCTCTGGAGGGCGTCGGGGACATTCCAGTCCTCCCACTACTCGTGCGGATGTGGCTGGGGAGAGGAGCGCGATTGCTCTCGGTTTCCAGCACTCAGCTTTGACTAAATTTCTTCTAAGTTCCTACTGACCTGAGTCGTCCGGGAGAGGAAAGTAAACCTTGATGAATGGTTTGAAGGTTGTTTGTTTACAACGTACCCGTTGGCGAAGCCGCATCTCTAATGACAAAGGCACTTTCTGAGCACCGTTTTCGCTCGAGCAGACAACTGAAAGCCAAACAGCCGAGATGCCGGCTCGCCAGACCAAATATGGTCACAAGCGCTAAGCAGCCTCCCGTGGAAAAGCTGGCCTTGTTGGTGTCTCCTGGCGCTGGGGCGCACTCGGGCCCGCCCTCCGGCTGAACCGCGGATCAGTGCGGCGCTCTGGGTGCTCTATCGGCGCCCGACACGAACGGAGGGTGTGGCGCCCGGGACCCGCCTTTCCCGGGCCTGGGCCCCTCACCCGCGTGCCCTCCACCGCCCCCGGCCTTGGTTTCGGTCCACAAGTCCTTGATTAAACAGGCTTGGGTCACTTTCCCTTTGATCCCGCCCCAAGTCCGTGGTAAACTCAAAGGAATGCAGAATTAGGGCTCCGCGGGAGAGGTCCGCGCGACCAGAAGGAGTGGGTGGGGGGCACTTGTCTCTGACCGTGCAGAGCACCCATTACGCCCGAGGTTTTCTGGAGCCGGGTGGGGGAAAAGGAGGAGGAGGAAGGGGAGGGACGAGCGGGGGCAGGCAGGCTCAGGACTTGGAGGTCATGCATAATTCAACAGCTCAACTTTCGGGCCCGCCTCTTTCCTGGGAGTGGGAGTTTGCTCCAAACTTTGTTTATGGGACAGTCCGGGAGCCGCGGCGGCCGCGCTGTCTGCTTCTCCTCCGCCTCCTCCTCCGGGAGCGCGAACGCCTGAGGCCAGTTCAGGGGATGTGAGAGCCGAAGCCCCTCGGCTGCCAGGCACTGAGTCGGGTCAGGATTTGCTAACTGGCCTCCGGTTTCAGCTCTGCAAGCTCGGGACGCACCAGAGCGACCCAGGCCGGACGGCGGCCGCCGCACGCCCAGACTCGGCTTCGCTGCGCTCTCAGGTAGTACCCGCTGGAGCGCGCCCGTTCACCCGGCACCACTCTGGGGCGCCCTGCTCCTCAGACTTCCGGAGTCGAGATGTGGAGTTGGCTCGGGCTGAGACTTCTTTGGGGGCTGCCTGCCCTGGAAATTTGGCGACCTGTCCTTCGCCACCAGCAGTTGAGCAACGTCCCTCCAAGTGCAGTTACCCCTCCCCCCCACCCCCGCCCGCCCTTTCTTCTCAGTAACTTCTTTGCTTCAAGAAAGTTGCATAATTCTCGAGGCCAGGAGGGACCCCTCCCCCATTCGGCCGGTCTTACTGCTCAGTGTCTGGGATCCTGAGGCAGACACCTACCTATCTGTCTCTTTTTCTTTTCTATTTTCTCCTCGCACCCTCTTCCCCGACTTTAAATAAAAGGCTGATCTGACCTTTCTCCTTGCAGAAGATGAATCCGGCTTCGGCGCCCCCTCCGCTCCCGCCACCCGGGCAGCAAGTGATCCACGTCACGCAGGACCTAGACACGGACCTCGAAGCCCTCTTCAACTCGGTCATGAACCCCAAGCCCAGCTCGTGGAGGAAGAAGATCCTGCCCGAGTCGTTTTTCAAGGAGCCTGATTCCGGCTCACACTCGCGGCAGTCGAGCACCGACTCGTCCGGCGGCCACCCAGGGCCGCGGCTGGCCGGCGGCGCCCAGCACGTCCGCTCACATTCGTCTCCGGCGTCCCTGCAGCTGGGCACCAGCACCGGCGCTGCTGGCAGCCCGGCGCAGCAGCACGCGCACCTCCGCCAGCAGTCCTACGATGTGACCGACGAGCTGCCACTGCCCCCGGGCTGGGAGATGACCTTCACCGCCACTGGCCAGAGGTACTTCCTCAAGTAAGTGAGCCTGGAGTTGGGGATGGGAGACACAGAGTTGCGATGCCCAGGGCGCGCGCGCGTGTGTGATGGTGTGCCCCTCCACGGTTCTTTCGCAAAGATCTGGGAAGCTGGAAATAGGGAGTGATTCTCTGGGTGTTGGAATTTTAAGGCATCAGAAGCAGTCTGGTGAAGTTCTTCCAGTGTCCTGGAAGTCCCAAGAGATTCAGGACATGGAAACTCTTAGAGGTAGGAAGAAAAAAACGTAGTTTCGGGGGGATTCTCATGAAACACGTTGATGACTTTGCCCTGAATCTGGAATATTGATACAGACTCCTGGGCACAAACCTCCTTTCCTGCCCACTCCAAGTCAGATACCTCAGAGCCTGGTTCATTGGGATGTGACACCAAGATAAATGCGAGAAAGGTTCTGAGGTTTGAGGAGGAAAGGGACTCTTCGTAGTGTAGATGGGCTGCAGTCTCTCCATTCTTGTGAAAAACAAGCTGGAGAAGTGAACGCTACCTGGTGGACCTTAGTGGTCCCAGCTGGGTGATGTAATGAGCACGCAGCACAGTGATGTAATTAGCAACTGCGTGGTGAAGTAGTTGTGTGCTGGGCAAATGGATTGTGTGGAAATTGGGTCAGGAGTTTTATTATGTCATAGTTGGTAACCTAAAATACCATCAAATCAGGAGCCTACTTTGTTATTCTTCTTCCCTACACACTGTTCCAGCTTTTTGATGTAATTAATTTTACATTAGCTTGGTAGTAGAGTGTATAAGAAAATGTGTTCACAGACATAAAGAAGATTGTTTCAATTGTGGTACCCTAAGATAATTGTATTCTAGAGGAGAAACCGAGCTGGAATTTGAAATGTGACCAGTGAAGTCATGGGGAGGTCAGGCTATCCATGGCCTAGATAGAAGTTGTGCCAGCTGGACCACTTGCTTCAGGATTGCTTGCACTGGCTTCCCATTCACTGCTATGGAGGAAAATTCCTCTAAGAACTTGTCTTTAAAGTTTATTTATTTAGAATCCACATTTCTTTGATGGTGTAGCCTTAGCTTAAAAGTTATGTTAAGACTTTATTTGCTATTTAAAATGTATAATTAGTCCTTTCTTTGGCACTAATATTTGATACTTTGATTGCTATGTGAGGGCCATAATAACGAATACACAGTAATAGATGTTTATTAGAACCAACTCTTTGACTCATACTGGTGACCAATTATTCCTTCCCCATCTCAAAGCTGTTGACATCTTGTGCAAGGAGGAGTTCTTTATTTTGTTTCTGCGGTTAGTGCAATGCTAAGAAGTACTTTTCCTGAAACAGACTTGATGGTCATTTTATTCCACCTTTGGTCTTATCCCAGTTATTGAGTGATAGTGTGGACATGTATTCAGTTCTTCAACTTTTAAATGGCTGGTGGAATTCAAGTATGGGATGTAATAATATGACAAGTTTCTAAATGTGATGATGTTGTTCTAAAGGATGGTATTAGTTTCTGTAGTACATAAAGGTCCAAAATACCTAGCATCTTGTATTAAGTTTGCTTAGGTGAATGCAGTTTCGAATATTTTATGGTGACTTTTATAGAAATGGGCTTAGCAATAAATAAAATAGTTAAAGACACAATAATTTACAATAATTTAGGGGGATCTATTTTGGACCTAAATGATTTTTAAACTGTATTTATGAATATACCCACACAGATAAATAAGAAGTAAGAGCTGGGCTTGCCTAATATCTGAGGAAAACTAGGAAGAAAAGACTCTCAAACAAAAGCAAAACAAAAAAATTCCCTTTTTTTGAATGATTGGAGTAGCTCAGAACTATGTGAAACTAGAGCAAAAACAGAACTTAGCCTTGGGTTTAGAGAAAGTTGCTCTGATCCTTCTGCCCATCCCACAACTATAACCACTTCCTAACCCAAGGTAAAGTGCATCTTCA
The DNA here is from genome assembly GCF_000151845.1 of Pteropus vampyrus. Taxonomy (NCBI): domain Eukaryota; kingdom Metazoa; phylum Chordata; class Mammalia; order Chiroptera; family Pteropodidae; genus Pteropus; species Pteropus vampyrus. The sequence continues at coordinate 547,532 of NW_011889595.1, read as the reverse complement.
TTTCACTTTGGATAGTCAGTGAAGACAATAGCTGAAAAAATAGGCCTGATTTGATGCTATCCCTGGAAAATTTTTGGCCATGTAGCTAAGGGAATTTAAGAAATAAAGTCAAGATAAGCAATCTTCCAAGAGTTCTCTGAGTTTCTTTTTGGAACTTTGTTAAAGGTTGAAATAAGGTAACTGTTATATGTCACACTTTGTTACACAGCCTCAAAAGGCAATTGGATTAAGTAGAAGTTTGAAAAATGATAGCAACTGACCCTGAATTGATTTTCTTAAAATTTACCTTTACTTTGCCCCATCATCTTGAAATGGGACTAGCAGTAGAATCCTACTTTAGGAGTTGACTTTATAAATCAGAAATCAAAGTATTTTAGAATTGACAAAGGTTTTGTTTGTTTGTTTGTTTGTTTGTTTGCTAGGAAACAGGCCAGGGAAGGGTGATGATTTGACTTAGAGAAAGTCATGTGGTTATTTAATGGTGGACCCTGGATTGGATCTCTGATCTCTTGCCCTCTGTTCATAGAGCAGTTTTCTGTTTTTCTCATTCCTACCTTTTCCCCTGTATCACTTCACCAGCTGAACAATGAGCTTTATGGACATCTAAGATGCTTTAAAGAGCTTTTTGTTTTCTCAGGTAAGATTGTTCCTAGGTGTATAATGGAATCACTTTCTGGTACCTCTTTTAAAGGGCACCTTTCCTGAGTGTTCACACCTCTCCTGTGGTGTTCAGGCTTTCCTTTAGGGTAGCATGTAACAATGGAGAGGATTGAATGTTAAAACACATGGCCCCTGAAAACTATTGCATTGTTCTTGCTGTCCTCTAAAGCTTATAAATCAGATTGCAGTGTGTGTGTAGATGTTGGGCTCTTAGCAACCTGGTACACTGACTTTGAACATTGATCACATTAAAAATTTAAAAATTTTCTGCTTCTAAATGGAACATATTTATTGTACATAAACCGGAAAATAAAGAATTATGAAGACTAAAATGATCTGTCTTCAGTAGAACTTTATATTCTTGCAGAAAATTTTATTTGAACAACATTCTATAAGAAAATATTTTATCTCCACTCTTAAATAAAATTCCAATTATAATATTTGCCGGCCACTCCCAGTTTTTAGCAATAATTTTAATATTTTGCCTTTTTTGAAATGTGTGGTAGAAAATTATTTTTGTCAAAGTGATCTATGCACTTGGTAACAAATCCAATAGAGCAGACTTTTTTTGAAAAACAATGGTTTCCTTCACCTCAAGGTTCACCTTTTAATTTTTTTAACTGTTTTTATATTTAATTCTTAGATTGTTACCTCCTTAACCTTAAGTAATGTGTTTACCACTATTGTTTAATAAAACTTTTAACTTCTGATGTGAAAGTGAGAATATAGCTCTTTAAGCTGTGTTTTTCTTTCTCTCCCAAATTTGATATATTATTTTTAATTTATTGGTTAGGTCACTTTTGTTATTTTTTTGATCAACTTTTCACAGTATTTCTTGACACCCCATTTTGTAAGTCAAGGAGGTTTGGGTAACTACCACTTCTACAGTTCGCTTTTTGTCAGTGACACTGTAACATTCCAAAGCCCTGAACCCAAAACCAATAAAGATTTTGTGCTTTGCCCCCAAATTGACATTTTTATTCATAAATTATTCTTAAAGTTGAAAACCCATTGACAATATTTACATTATTTAAATTCTAGAAATATAATTCATTGCCTCATATATTAAGATTAGATTTTAGACTTGTGCCTTGGGTCTGGTGTCAGGACTCAGAATCAAAGTCAAACAGATTCTTTCTTTTCACTCTTATCAGTTGTTTAAATTTGTGTCACCTTTTAGTTTCTTCATGTTTGTACTTTGACTCCCTTAACCATTTTTTTCTAGGATCTCTAATTGCCTTTTTATAAATCTGTGTATTGTCTTCCTGTATTATAATGTCGAAATTTTCTAGGCTCTTAATCCAATTGGTTCTATCAAGTCTTTTTCCTTGTAACATTTATGGCCAGATTCCTTCATCTTTCTGTGCCATTCTGTATTCTGATTGCTTTCTAGGCTTACAATAGAGTTGTCATCCTAAGACATCTCTTTACTTCTCTTCATAGCTGTTTTGTTTTTCCATGTCTTCCTCTTTTTTAGTTTATGCCTTCATTTTGCTGGAGTACATGCTTGAGTAACTTTTAAGAAACATTTGTGGGATGTACATTTTTCAAACCTTTTTCAATTTAAAAATATTTATTTTAAATGTTTTAAATTTATTTTCTTATAAAAGAACTGACTTTGGCTTGTTTTTTTTTCCTGTTTATCTTTGGGTAACAAAGATAATCTAGTTGTTTTCATGAGGGTTTTTTGTCATTTGAAAATATTTTCTGCTGCTTTTGTTTCTTTGTGAAATGAGGATAGTAATTCCCATTTCATGGTATTTTGAAAGATTAGATGAGATGACATATTTGAAGTGTCTGGCACATAGTAGACTTTCAGTACAAGTTCCTCCTTGCCTCCCCTTCCCTCTCTCCCCATAAACATACGCTGTTTACCCGGCCAAAATCAGATGCAGAAACCTTGGCAGTAGAATAAGCCGATATTGATTCTCATTTATAGTTATAGCTCTGAAGGACAACTTGGAGCTGGAACTGAAAGCCAGTTTTTAAAATTTAAAATAAGGACTCAGAGTCAGTTTTCCTGTTAAGGAACTTAAATAGGAATGTCCACCGTGGATACCCTGTTGCTTTAACATCTTGGGTAGAGAATACCCACCCACTTCTGAGGAGGGTCTACTTTTTATTTTTTGGAATCTGGCTTGTAGCTACTAGCTGCGCTGATTTTATGTGGGGTGGAGGGAGGATGGAGTTGAGAAGAGGGAGAGATGAAGCGGGGAGGTAATTGACATTTGGTGGTGACCTGCTCTATGCCAGACCAGGCAGGGAACTAAGGCAGTGCTTCTCAGAGAGAGAGAGCACCAGAATCAGTGAAGCACACTCCTGACACATGTGTATAAAATCTTTTTTCATAACCCTAGGTTCTTTCACATATATTCTTTCTTTTAAACCCTCACAGTGGCCTTGTGAACAGGTACCTATTATTAGCTCATTTTACCGTTGAGGAAACTGAGGCTCAATGATGTTGAGTAAATGGCCCAGGGTCACATAACAGGTGAGTGGCAGAGATGGAATTAGAATTGTGTGATTATAAAATCTGTGTTCCTGCCATTGCATATGATGCCTCATGCCAATTACATTACCATAATTAGGCTGTGTAATAAGGTATCTTTGGTGACCAGATAAATCCGGAGTGGTGGATGGAGCATAAGAGTTTGCTTCTGAACTCAGTTTGGGTGATCAAATTTGGAGCTCTTGGTGCTGGAAAGAGAGAGAGGTGATGAAAACAAAAACAAAAACAAAAACAAAAACAAACAAACCAGACATGGATAATATACCTACAGTGCCTATTTATATTTTATTCTTGTCAGGATCTCCACCGTTAAAAAAATCCATATTATTTTACAGGGAACACATGTGACAGAGAGAGTAGATGTTAGGATGGGGCACACTGCTGAAGTCTTGTTGAGAGGGTTAATTATATCATAGTAAAGTGGTTTCAAGGAGGAAAAGAGCCAGGGTGCTTCTTATTGCCTTTCTCTTATAGCGATTGATTGGAAATAAATTGGTGTGGAGGTTTGAGGCAACACTGAGTCTCATTTTTTGTTTGTTGATGACTGAATTAAGACTTGTAGGAATTACAGCCTTGTATATCATCCCCACCTTCTCTTTCCTCCTTCAATTAAATATCTAACCACAGGAGAGTGTGATGGAAGTAAAAGAATTGACTAATCAAGGGGATAGTTTTTTTGATGAGTGATTTGGAAGACTGAGGACTGAAGTAATTAGCTTATTATTGAAGGGTAAATTTTGATAGGATGGTTCTTCTGCTGGTCTTTGGGGGGTCTTGAACATTTTACTGCATTGAAATATTGATAGAGCAGTGTTTTCCAAAGTATATTCTTTAGAATCCTAGTCCATTCAGATGCTTCTGGACCAGTAGGTTTAGAATATGTTGTATGCTCTATCTCTCTCTTGGAATTCACAATATACATTAAAGACTCTAAAGTCGCTTATTACAAAAACTAGTTTATTTTTGTTGAAGCTAATATTTCACAAACTTATTTGACTTTTGAACATTTTTATTACAACTGTCATGTATACCATCCACTCAGGAGTATTCTGTAGATCACACTTTGGGAAACCTTTTTGTGACCTTCACTATTATTATTATAGTTGAGAGTTTCATGTTTGAATCAAGTTATAGTTTTTCTTTTCAGTGTGCTTTGTGCATATTTTCATTTATATTTCTTGACTTAATAGTTAATTACCAAAACTTAGAGGTGAGAAATGGTCCTCAATGTCAGACGAGTGGGATATAACATAAGAAAAACAACAATTACAGTGCAGTTTGACAATATCATAATCCCGGTTTTATTTTAAAAAGTGTGTGTGTGTGTGTGTGTGTGTGTGTGTGTGTGTGTGTGTGTGAAATAGAAGGATACATACCAAAATGTGTACAATGGTCATTTTGGGATTAGGGATGATTTTTCTTGTCTACTTTCTGCCTTTCCGTATGTCCCAGATGTCCTACTGAATTAACATATATTTCTTTTTAAATTAGCAGTGGGGGAAGGGAGACTGATGGAGGGGAGTTATAAAAATTGCAGGAGAAAGAAAGTGAAGAATCAATGAAATAATGGATTTGGGTTGGTGTGGAGCGTGGGGGAATCTTAGCTACAGCTCAGCACCTGAAGCCTGAAGCTCTCTTTCTTAGAATTCTAGCTGTTATTTAATGTTTCATCGAGGTACAGCAGATGATATATAAGAAAAGAAAAAACGATGTTCACTTGTTTGGTGCTGTTAGATGAAGTGAAATCAGGGAATACATGCACAGTACTTAGTGCTGTGCCTGGATCAGTAAGCCTGTTGAAAGTTTATTACTGTTACTGTTCCCAGTTGAGGTGGTGATGGGACTGCAATCTCCCAGGACCTTTCCTTCGTGGTACTTAAAAGATCATTAGTCATTTCAGCGTTTGCAACAAAATATCATCGAACGCCTCTTGAGTGCTAGTATCATGCAGTATGCTGTGAGGGGAGAAATGTGTGCCAGGTTTTCCAACAGTCTAGCTAGGAAGAGAAGGAGAACACAGACAAAATCAGGCTAAATAGCTGCCTTGTGACCTGTGGGGCAATAGAGCCTAGAGTAGCTGCTCTCCGTCTGTTGGAAGCTCTTGTGAGGTGTGTGATAAGAAGGCAGTTGTTTCTATTATGGTTACAGGTCTGAAATTTGCATCTGTACTGAATTTTTTTGGTTTCTCCCATTGGTTATGCTCCCTCTGGCTTCGGAAACTTGGCACAAGCTGTTACCTGTGCCTGGAACATTATTTTCCTGCTTTTCGCCTGGTTAACTCTTATGCTACCTTTAGGCATCAGTTTAGATGCTACTCCTGCAGGAGGTTTTCACTGACTTACAGCCCCCACACTAGTTTAGATGCTCCTGCTAGGTTGTCCCAGAGCCCTCTGTGTCTCAAAGCCATAGAACAACTGCCATATTACTATTTAATTACTTCTCTTTTTTACTGCAGTGTAACCTCCATGAGGGCAAGAATGATGTTTGTCTTGCTTGTCATTGTATAACCTGAACACAGTGCCTGGCACATAGGTGCTTGATAAGGAAGAAATGCTGTAATATTTTCTTTTAGCCATTTGTATTGCAAGCGCACACACTGAAATTCTTCATAGAAATCTACCATGTTTGGGAATGTAGTTCCATCATGTCTATACCCCTTGGACTGAAAGTTTAGAATCATAGCTCAACATACTAAATGCAGTGGAGTGGAAGATGGAAGAAAGGTGGGAAGTGTTCAGCGAAACCTCTGTAAAGGTGTTTAGATATAAATGGAGCCTTGGAAAAATGGGAAGAATATGGGTGGGCGGGCAAAGAGGCCTTCCAGGAAAGAGTGGATAGTAAGAGAAGTGTGGAGGCAGAAATGGTAAGGGTATGTTTTTGAGGCCAAGAAGCACCTGGCCTGACTTGGGTTAAAAGATAAGTGTTGGTCGGTAGGTGACTCTGAATCCTACTGAGTCTTTAGAACCTCAGCTGGGATGGGCAAACTGACGTTTTACTATTAAATGTCAATTTCCTCATCCCTTAATTCTGAGATATGCCAATCCTAACTTTATCTGAATGTAGCATAAGACCTCGCCATTGTCCCCTATGTTGAAATCTTCCTAGTTGTTTAGGGAACTAAGTGTTTATACTAAAGAGTCTGAAATGATAGAGCCTCCTTTGATAGCAGTGCACCCATCTGCGTGTCCATCCATAGACCATCAATCTGTCATATATTTAGTTTAGACTGTGCAGTTTCCACAATAATGGGTGATCTCTGCTTTTTGACTCAGGCCCACCCTCAATGAATCTGCTATGTCTGCTTGTAAATGAATAGCTTGTGGGTCTGGTTGTTCCCAGAATACTCTCTTGTGGTTTTGGACAGTTTCTCAGTACTTCTGAGGCTGATCAACTGGGCACAGACAAAATTGAGATTCTGCAACCACAGTTAACCCAAGGCCCACCTAGTCCCTGTCCCCTAAGGATGCCTGGCTGAGAGGCCAAGTAGCCTCCCTTTCAGGAGCATCCTTCCTAACCTCTTAGTGAAGCTCATTGAAGCCTTTTCAAACTCAGTCATGATGCTGAATCACAGGTTAATTAATGTTTTCAGATGACTTCTTTACTTTCTTATTTTTTATTATTTTTTTTAACATCTACAGCACCTGGTATTCCTACGTGGTCTCCCATCCAAGTATTAACCAGGCCCGACCCTGCTTAGCTTCCAAGATCAGACGGGATCGGGCGTGTTCAGGGTGGCATAGCTGTAGACTCAGATGACTTCTTTAAATTGAAAACTTTCTGATAGGTAATATATATAGGTAAATGACAAAAATTCAAATAGTATTTGAAATAGTACCAAAGCATATACTATGAGGAGTCTCTCTTCCACCCTCCCCTGTCCTCTGGTTCCCTCCCCAGAACACCAGTTTCTGTTGTCTTTCCAGAGAAATGCTCTGTGAGTACAAGCATGTATATGTATATGTAAATTAAATGGATATACCCACCTAGACTATTTTCATTATATTACAAATGGTACACACTCTTCTGTACCTTCCCTTTTTTCACTTGGTGTTCATTTCTCTTCTGTACATAAATATCTGCTTTATTTCTTTAAGGAGTATATAGTATTCCATTGTATGGATGTACTGTAATTTTTAAAAACTGATCCCCAATCTGTGGACATCTAGGTTGTTTAATTCTAAAATAATGTATGCTTAAACACCACCGGAGGAAGGAAAGTGGAAAATAAATTCTTCTGATCTTCCCTGGATCCCTATTTAGGGAGAACCATTAGTAACACTTTATCCAGAGATATTCTTTGCACAAAGAGTTTCTAGCTAATTTATTTTCTCTCTAGCTTATCTATCTAATTTACCTATCATCAACTGTTCTGCCTATTAATCAGTAGACCTACCTCCCTTACATACGGGTGATACAGTCTGGCAAATACACTGACTAGTTAGATGGATGCCCTACCAATCATAATTAATGGCATACCAGTGTGAAGTAGCTGATCTTCTGTTTCAGTGCTACTCAAAGTGTGGTCCAAATTATGATACCAGTGTGCAAATGTATCTGGTACGTGACGAGCTAGATACAGAAGTAAAGAGTGTTTAGAAACTTTTATAGCAAAATGACATTGTTGTGACATCCAAGCACCTGATCAATGGGATTGTCTTGTGGAACAGGGTAGTTTGGGTGTGTCAAACTTCTGTGGTGAGTCACTTGTAGCCCAAGCTACGTTCAAGCCATTTACAATAAAGTCATGTACTGGTCTTGACAGATTGAAAAGGAAGAACACTGGTCTTTTACCACAGATAGTTTGAGAATCACCGATCTATCTTTTCTCTTAATTCTCTTAATTATACTTATCTATGTATCCATCTATCCATCCATCCATCCATTTACCTACCTATCATTTTATTTTTCCATCCATCCTTTTAACTCTCTTTTATGTATCAACCAATCAATTAATCATATCTGTCATTAACAAGAGTAATCAATCTAAGATATTGAATAGTGAACCTCAATATGGAAACAAATTCTATGGCACAAAGGTTATATATGATCTATTCCCCAGTACATAATATATTTCATGTCTTTGCGGCCCCTATGCTAACTCATTGTTTTAAAGATATGCTTTGTCATATTTCATTTCTGAACAATGAAGAGAAATCTAAATTCTGTTGTGTGTGTGTATGTGTGTGTGTGTGTGTGTGTGTGTACATGTGTGTGTGTGTGACTACTCTACCTGCAAGCATTGCTAGCTACAGACTCAGTAATTAATTGTAGTGATGAGAAAAACGTACATGCTGGGTTGTTTTTTAAAAATATATATTCCTTTGTGGTGGGTTTTCTGCAAATGTTAAGATACTGAATATTTGTCTTTCTCCCAATTTGTCAATGAAAAACATTTCTTGACCTAGGTGTTCAAAGGCTGAGGAAGCAGATACAGTAACCCATCAACAAGTAGAAAATGCAAGCAAATGACAAATGTAACTAAATGAACAGACATAACTTTTTCTGACATGATTTTATTTTAGTATTTATTTTTAAAAGCTGGCTTTTTAACATAGTCTTACCCAAAAAAATTAAAGCAAAGAGCATTTTCTCAATCCATTGAGATTTTGCTTCCTGGCAATTGTCAGTTTGGCTCAAATAAACTCATAAAGATTCTCTCAAAAAAAAACAAAACAAAACATTAAAGCAGGACTGAAGGATATAAAGTGAAAAGTAAGAGTACTTCACTCATTGGTTTTACTCATGTGTAACCACCATTCACAATTGCTTGTGTGTCTTCCAGGGGTTTATTATGCATACATATGATTTCACTTATAATGACATCGGATGGTTGTTTTGGTTTTGTGGGAACTATAGTTTAGGTGGTCTTTGTTTCCGGTTGACCCTCACAAAACCTCAGGACTGAATAGAGTGTTGGTATGGATTAAATTATGGAGAACTGGATGTGCTGCCTGATGGGGAGGTCTTAGGGTGAAAAGCTTTGTTGGGGTAACTATAGTTCACAGACTGGGATTTAGCTTTGTGGTTCAAGAAATTGATGTCCTTGGTACTACAAAATGGATCAGGTTTTAGAGGATGTCTGATGTGGGCTGTACTGGGATGGAAAGGGATAGAAATTTTAACTGCCGTTTCTGAGTTCACAAGCAATGACTTGAATATTCTTCCATCCTGGAATGAAGTACTCATAAGAGTGGCTTAATTGCTGGGAAGTTGCTTTGGTGGTGCTGAAAAGGGAAGAAGTGAAATCATTTTAGAGATACTAAAAAGGTAAATTTGACAGGATTTGGTGATAGATTAGATAAGGGCGGCAAGGAAAAGATGTGGAAAGGAAGATTTGCAGGCTGTATAATGGCATGAATGATGGTGTCTCTAATTGTAACAAATAGTACTGGAAGATTTAGAAAAAGTTGAGAAATTTTTTAACATGTTGAGTTTGAGGTGACATTAAGATATCCAAGGGAGATATATAGATACATTTTAGTTAACTAATCTATATCCAGATAATTAATAATAGATATATTAGTTAACTAATCTATCTCCAGATAGATTACTAATCTCTATCTATTTATATCTGTATAACTAGTTAACTATAACCATGTATATGTATAATTATTCAAATGCAGGTGTGGATGAGATCCCTTAGAGAGAAAGAGAGAGAGAGAGAGAGGAGTTACAAATAGAGTGAGAGAAAAGAGAAGTCCTGAGAGATCCTGTAAAGGAGATGGAGAAGAAACAGCTAGAGATATAGCACGAAATCCAGAAAGTAGTGCATGAAATCCAGGGAAACTCAAGAAGGAGGAATGGTTAATTCTGTGGCTTGTTTCTCAAAGGTCAAGGAAATTAAGAACTGAAAAATGTCTAGTGTATGGTTTTGCCACTGAGGCCATTTCTTTTCCACAGGTAGGGCAAGGGCAGAGGCCTGGGGTACTAATTTATATAATCTAGTTTTTGATTAAGAAAAATGAAGACATAAGCATCTTAGGTAAGGTTCGTCCCACCAACTCCTGTATACTCTGCAGTAGTGGTCTCGAACATTTTGGTACCAGGGACTGGTGCTCCTATGAGAGTACAATGCCTGATGACCTGAGGTGGAGCTGAGGTGGTGATGCTAGTGCTGGGGAGCAGCTGCAAATACAGATGAAGCTTCGATCGCTTATCTACCACTCACCTCCTGCTGTGCGGCCCAGTTCCTAACAGGCTGCAGCCCAGGGGCTTGGGGACCCCTGCTGTATGGTGTTCCTGCTGAGGAGCATGATTCTCACACTGTACAGATCCAATGCCATGTAGAAGAACCATACATTTGCTTCTTTAATTAAACATCCTGTTAAAACGAGATCTGAAATCAGTTTTATAACTAACCGAGATAAGTTATAAGACTTGGTAAAAATATTACTCTAATTGATATGATAATCACTTGCTGTGAGGAAAATTACAGTCTCCAGTCCTAGCTGTGGTAAAAAAAAACCCTTGTCACAGTTTGTGGCTCACAGAACTGTTATTGCTGGGACGTATCATACTCAATTGCAGCCATAAATATAGCAGATTATGTTTGGAGAGTATCAATTAAAAATTTATGTTTCAGAATATTATGTAACTATAGTTCCAGATAAATATTTATCTTTGCTATCTTTGTTTCTCTATTTTCCGGAACTGATTTTGATACTTGGAATTAATGCAGGTAAATGTCCAGGCCAGAAGTAGATAAAACATGTTTGATTATATCAAACTGGTTTGAGTTAGAGTTTGGATACGTTTTGTAGTTAGCTGGTAGTTAAAAGGCTATTCTGTTCCATTTTGGTATGGAAGTACCTGGTGGCCTTGTTACTGGTTTGGGACTTGTATAAACATATGAATTTAGTAGGAGGAATTAAGAATCATAAAATAATTAGTCAAATTCATTGCTGCTCATAAAATTACCTATGTTTTCTGAAGACACACTCTCTATTGCAGTTGTCCTCATTTTCATGGGTCTTTGTTTTATGTACTATGTGAAATATAAGCCTATGCATATAAAACTTTTGCAAATTTAGAGTCCTTTTACATAATTATATCATCCAACATATATTTGACTATTTGTCCATTTTAACATAAAATTCAATCATAAATATATATTGTTGAAAACTTGAAGGAGAGACAGGAATGGAGAAAAGATTGGTTACTTAAAAGTTAAGCTGTATCCAAGTGTATTTTTAAAATATAATCTTTTTTCCTCAGACTTTCAAAAAAATTTAGTTATCTATGATCTGAAAAAAGTTAAACTTGAGTTTACTGATCTTGCATTTCTGTAAGTATGGAGCCGTCAAGGGGTATGCCTTGTGTTTTGGAAAGCTGAGCTCTTCAGTGAAGGTCTGTAACCCACGTGGTACACAGTGGAGCCATTGTTCTTTCTGTTTGTGGCTTACATGTTAATAACTATTGAGTAGTCTGAATGATTATTAACAGATACTGAACAGTAGGAGCAGAGTAGAATATAGAGTCATTATGGACAATTTGGAGTGTCAACATTAAAGAAATGATTTTAAAAGTTAGATCTAGAATTGTTGAAGCTTTTGCTTGAAACTGGCAGGTGAGTAGAGCAAGGGATGGACCCACACAGCCTTTTTTAATTATTAGCCAGAGTGAAGTGAGTCAACTTTTACCAGAGTGCTTTTTCATTTAACCTAATAACTGGCCAACCCTAGTTAATTGGTTGAAAACCATTTAAGGACTCAGGTTTCCCAGTTGCACATGATTTTGGAATGTCCAACTTGCCTCATGTTGGTGAATAAAAAGGCCACGGTGTGACTAATTAAAGTGCATTGTCCATATTCCCCTTAAAGCAGCAGGTATCAGGAACAAGTTAAGTTTTAAGAGTTCTCGGAAGATCTTTCTAAGGCCTGGTAAACATATTGGTGACTGGTACGTATCTATTTGGAGTCTAGTTTTGAGAGCTGCTGAAAAAGAGTATTATAAACTTCCAAGTGAGCATGGAGGTATAAATTGATATTGTTGAGATGCTTCAGCTGAAGTGAAAGTTTATATTTACTGACACATATTACAAATGGGTTTTTAAAACAATGTCTGTTTTGTACAGCGAGGATAAAGTCTCCAAGAGTAAAACAGAATATCGTATTGTGGAACAAGATGAAAGGATATTATAAAATAAATAATATCTAATGCCATTAAAATATAAGGTTTCCTTTCCAAAATGTAATTATGAACTTCTAAATGAATGTTTTAAAAATCTGACTTTACTTTGATTTGTCCAGTGACTTGATACATAAAGTGATAATGACTCTGAATATGTCGAGATCTAGACTACTACACTAAATAATACATCTGTATAGTATGTACAAGGTAAATGAACCTCAAATGACATTCTGTTTTAGTGGTAGCATAGAAAATGTTTTTTATTGTAATAGGTCAAAAGTAGTTCATTGGCAATAAGCAAAATGTTTTTATCTGTCAGTTTCTAAGACTAGATTAACATGTTCAATACAGACTGTATTGGTTCTAACATTTATTCATACACAAAATCATTCGTCAATGAAAATCAAGGAGGAAATATAAGTTAAGGGATAAGCTATAGAAACATTTAAAGAATCCTAGAATTTGTGAGCATGGGGATCTGATAAGTAGTTGAGGTTATTTTGCTATTGCTCTGAATGGATTTTGAACACAAGGAGAGATTACATAGAATTAAAAATTGTTGGTTCTGATCCTAGTGGAGAGGCATTTATTTGAATACAGTGGGGAGGACCAATAATGTTGCCTAAAGGGATATTGTAAGAAAGGTAGGCATTATTCTTGTGTAAACAGGGCTACCTGAATAATGAGACCCAGGGAGCCCTGTTGTAGTGTTTCATGAAGTTATAACATTTCAAAGGTGAACTTCGGGGGAGGTGGTGTGTTGAGAGGCAGGGAAGATAATAGAATAAGTTGAATAAGTGTCCAGAAAGATAAGGTTTATAAAAGACTGTGAAATGCTTGTAGATGTCCTTGTTACAAGACCAGAAATGTTCCCTGAGTGGTTTATGGGAAGAGGTTACTTTAGTCTGCTCAGAGTAACAAAGAAGAATTATTTATTCATTTTGAAGACATTTTAAAGAGTGGCCTTTGGATACCACCACTAGAGCTTTTTGGAATGAGCTGACTTGAAAGCAGAGAGACTGTATCTAGGTCTCTTTAGGTGACATTGTGTCACAGCAACCCAAAGGTAAAGTATCTGACTTCATTCCAACTTGCTGGCTGCATGGAGATGCCCAGATCTCCATTTGAACTAGTGTTCTAGTGTTTTTGCTCTCAAGCCTGATGGTAGTGGGGCCGGCTTTGATTTGCTTCCTGTCTGCTTTGGGTGAATTTAAAAACTTGTTTGTTTCTCCCGTCATCATCCGCCTGGGCCTTACCCATAATTTCTGCACTTTGATTATGGAGGTTATTATAGGACAAGAGCTTCTTTGTAAAAGAGCATGTTTAATACTCTGGGGTCTAGCGTGACTAGTGGATATAAATTGTATGGAAGCAGTTAAACTGTAAGGAAATGTCACGTAGGCTGAATTTAAACTTACAGACTTGTGGCACTGATTTTTTTTTTTTTTAAACTTATACAAGGAAGGGTGGAGAGAGAAAAATAAAAGAAGGGAGAAGTGAAATAGGCCAAGACAATGAGGGAAGCACATGCAGAGACAAGAGAAAATGCGTCATTTTTGTTATTTGGTTAAAAATCCAAAGTCCGGAGCCAGCATTATGCTAATGCAGTTGCCCTTCACATGAACTCTTTGGCAATACAAATATCAGAGAATTATACTCTACTTGAGGGCTTTTATCCCTTTCTAGTCGGTCACCTTCATCTCAAGATTATGTGTATGTAACAGTGGAGTGATTTTTTGGGAAGATGTTAACAAACTTGCCTGAAGACAGCCCATAATAATTGTAAATGTTCATGTGCCTCTTTGGCCTCCAGTTTTCTCTCTATTTTATGCTCGTGGCCTCTGCATATTTCGTAGAGAGAGGCTTTGGACTTCTGATTGAGTATGTGTCATTTCTCTCACTGGTCTGGAATATCCTCCATCTTTTCACTTGGTCTGTTAAGACTCAGCCAAACCAAACTCCTCTCTAACACCTTATTGGACCAACCAGCTAAAAGGGATCTCTTCCTCCTCCAGATTCCCATAGTAATTTGATATGTATGGATAATTTGGCAATTAATCTTTTCTCTTGTCCATTAAATTGTATAAGTCTTGTTCAATGAATGGGTTTATTTAATTTTCCCAACATGTCAACTCTTAGAATATGGACCTGGTGTTGTGTCGTCCTTCATGCCCAACATACACTGGTACCAAGGAATATTTGGTGAGATCATTGCCAATATTGAACATGCTGTTGAAATAATCAAAATGTTACTGGGTCATCAGAGGCAGAAATGGATGCTTTTAGGTTAGATGTAATAGTTTGATTTGAAACCGAATGCTAGAAATAATAGACAACCTTGGTTACTTGTTCCAATGGAGAGTGCTCATGCTTTCTTTTCATTCTTTATCCTGTGAACTCCTTTGCGACTAGAACCAAATCTTATCTCCCTTGTACTTATCCAGTGCCTGGCGTAATGCCTGGCACACATAGTAGGAGTCCAGTTAATATTTACTGAAAGAAATATAAATGAATTTCTATATCTCCATTATTTAGATCATCTGGTGCTTCTTTCCTAATACGTAACCCAATAGGTATTTATTGAGCACATACTATATGTCAGGTACTGGTACTGTGCTTAGCATACTGGGTACACATAAAGTATATCATACTTTGGAACATTTTATTCTTTGTATTTAATTATTAGTCTAACAATAAATTCTAAGAAATTATTCCTTCAAACAGAACAATGGTGATCCAAGAGAGGAAAAGTTGCTGGGAATAATCCAGTATATGTATCTATTCCCAGATTATTTCTAAATTCTACTTTATGCTGGAAATATAGCTCCCCACTCCACCTCCCTCCTCTTCTCCTCCCCTTTTCTTAAAATTGTAAGCTTTCCAAATAGAGCTGGAGAGGTAGTAGGTAGTAGGTAGTAGGTTTAGGTTTCAAAGGATTTTTCAGGATGCAAAGTAAATAAGGGGAATTTGAGTTATCAACAAAATTGTAGTTAAGCAGATTAATTGTGTCAGTAGTGAATACAGAGATGTCAGAGGAGCTAGTTAGTAGCAAGTATTTAAACTCAGCTTCAAGTTCATTCTCAGTGGTATCTTTATCATCCACAAACAAACTTGAAAAGAAGTTTAGCCAGATAAACCTATGAGAAATGATTTTCTTGGGAACATCACATTATAAATTGTATATCTATTATTGATATCTTTATTATAAAATTTGGCTTTGGCTCGTTTATTCTTGACATGTTCCTTAAGGTCACACAGAACCAGGATTTAATATTATCAGATTTTCAGATCTCTGAAGACTGGAAAATGAGCCTCCTTCTGGCCAGAATAAAGAGAAGAAGAATTTAAAGTTTTAAACCACATTTACTTTACTCATAGATGGTAATATATTTAAATATAACAGTATCTATTTTTTAAGTTTTTAAAATTGCCCAAGCTATATTTTATTTTAAGAAATCCAGCCAGGGACCATCTCTCTTGACTCTTTACCCTAGTCCTGATCATTTCTCCGCCTGGGAAGCTGAGCCTCCTTTTCAGTTCATGGTCTGTCCTTCAGACTTACATACATGTGCACGTAGAAATGCGTGATTCAGATTTTTTTTACTGTGTTGTAGCTCAACTTCCTTTTTTTTTTTTCACTTTAAAGTATGTTTTTCCATGATAGTAGCTAGAGCTCTACCTTATATATTATTATGCCATCATATGGCTGTACCACAGTTTATTTATTTGTTTTCAAAGTAATGAGACTGTTTTAAGCCTCATTTGAAAAACTTGGTATAAATCGAATTCTTACTTCATCTGAGTTTTTCATCATTTTGAAGGGAGACAGTCTCAAAGACATGAGAATCAACAAGTTCAGTTACTAAAATTATATTACATTTGTATGATAGTTTAAAACTTAAAATATATGGGCATTATATGGCCAGCAGTCTTACGAATATGCATGGGGGGTGGGCGGGTGCAGTGAGTGGGCACACCACCACATTATCACGACCACATGAAGATGAGGGTAGAACAGAACTCTGTTCTGATTTCTGTCACCCAAGCTCTTTGATCAAGATTACAGACTGTTCCTTCCTTCAGTGCTGGAAAGGCAGGGATCTCTCCTCTCCCGTGGTATAAAAGCCCTGCCTAGAGCTTTCTGGCCAGCATTATCGGTTCAAGGTTTGGCCTCACAGTCTTTTATTTAAGTTACGATGAGACAGGAATGGTGAGGAGATACTGTGGCCAAGCCCGGAGGGCGAACTACTAGGAAGCAGAGCAGGAAGGAGGCTCAGCAGTTCCGGGGTCGGAGGCAGTGCCTGGAAAAGGCAGCCTTGGAGTGGTGAATGCCAGCTAAGCGTTACTTTAGGGTACTGGCTGCTTTTTAAACAGGAGCTCTGCTGGCCTGCCTGTGGAACACCAGCTTGTCTGGTCCAGGGTCTTTCACTTGCTTCTGTGGGGTGCTCACCAAGCATGTTGTTCGGCCATTTATTGTGCATAGATGTTGGTAGGGAACAGTCACGATTCTGTTTTCCGGCCTGTTTCTCCCAGAAGAATTACCCTCAGAGGCAGGGAGCATGTTTTATTCTTTCTAGGGATGAATGAATGGGGAAAAGCAAGTGAAAAAGAAAGCTTGATGGGAGATAACGAGATTTTTCTTTGTCACTGCTATTATCTTCAGAAGCTGGGTCACAGAGATCTTAATATGAATTTACATGTATTTATTTAACAAACATGTACATAGCACTTACTCAGCACCAGGCATTGTTCTAAGCATCGCCCACATTTACTTTTCTCAACAAATATTTGACAGAAACACTGTTTTTATCCCTACTTTACTCAGGATGCCGAGACACAGAGCATTTAAGTAACTTGACCAAAGTTACACAGCTAGTAAGGATTTAAACCCAGGCAGTCTGGGCCCAGAGTCAGTGCCCTGGTTGTCCCTCTTTTCTCTGCCACAGGTCTCGAATGGTTGGATTTTGTTTTTTCTCTGGCATGATCTCTCATTCTTCCATCCTCTCCATTCCCATTGCCCCAGCCTGGTGTGTTGATACTTCATTTGCAGATTACAACACAATGGCCTCTGACCTCAATCTCTTGCACACCATAGCCAGGCTCATCTTCTGTAAAGTCAGCTTGCATCTTGTCATTCTCCACTTCAGAACTCTCCCTGGCATCCTGTCCTGTTGGGACTGAACTCCCGCCTGTTTATCCATTCACCTAGTAATGGGACTGTAATGTTATTTAACTCTCATCTGCAAGACCTGATATAAATCGAATTCCCACTTGCCAGGGCCTTCCCTGTAGTGCCCTCATCACCTCCTGCCTGATTCTTCAGCTCTTATGGCCTTTACCTGTTTTGAACCCAATGCTACAGGCTGTTGGGTATAACTTCGCTGTTTCAGGCTTGAAAAAGCCCAACTATAGCTAAGCTCTTCGGAGGCAGGGATGAGAGTCTCCCATTATTCACAGCCTGGCACTGAATCGCGTACCCAGGAGACACCGAGTAGTAGGTCTAGTAGGCAGAGCACATTGGTACACTGATTTAGACGCTAATATTGGAGTTATTGCTACGTTTCTCATCTTTAAAAGAGAAACTTGAAAGAGATAATAGCTGAGGTCTCTTTTAAGTTTCTTAACCAATTATATTTATTTTTAAATAACTTTATTGAGATATAATTTATTTACCTTATTTTACCCATTTAAAGTGTACAATTTAATGGTTTTTAGTATATGCAGAGATATATGCAACCATCACCATAAATTTTAGAATGGTTTTATTATTACAAAGAGAATCCTTTATTACCTAGATACCTTATTAACTGTCACCACCCCTACACACACACACATACTCTCATCCGCCCAGCCTTATGTAACCACTAATCTACTTTATATCTCTGTAGGTTTTCCTATTCTAGATATTTCATATAAATGGAATCATATATTATATGGGCTTTGTGACTGGTTTCTTTTGCTTGGCATTGCGTTTTCAAGATTTATCCATATTGTAGAATATATCAGTATGTCATTCCTTTTTATGAGTGAATAATTTTCCATTGTATAAATGTATCACATTTTGTTTATCCATTTGTCTGTTGTTGGACATTTGGGTTGTTTTCACCATTTGGCTAATTACACTTATTTTTGAGGGGAAAAAGGCTTTCCCTGCGGTGGTTTCTATAATCGTCAACAGCAGTTTCCCTCTGCTGCTTTAAAAGTGGGACTCAGGGCCTGGCGGCTGTGTCTGTGCTCATGGACAGGTGGTTGGAGACTTGGTCGTGAGTGGCAGGGAGCAGTCACAGGGAGTACTTTTGAGTTTTGGAGTCAGACGTTCTGATTTGAATCACAGCTCTGCCACTCGATGAGCTTGCATAACTTCAGCAAGCCCAATTTCCTCATACATGGAAACTGCCTTGCCTTCTTCATTAGAGTCAGAGTCATACTCGAAAGGGAGTAGAACCTGGGGCAACTTGACCAGTGGGGAGGGACTTCATTATGGCTACAAAAATAAATTAATAAATAAGTAAAAATAAAAGTTATAAAAAACAAGTGCTTAAAGTTGTCAATTTAGTAAGGCGCAGTGCCTCGCAGCCTCCCTACCAAGCATGGAGCACAGGGCCATCACCCCTGTTGCAGATGGACCTGCTTAGTCCTATTAGAATCATAAAATGCCTCCCCTGGCATGTGTTAATGGCCTCTCTTGGCTCTTGGGTCTAGATTTGTGCTCTGGTCACTACTTCTTTAGGCCATTTGAGAAGAATGACTATAGGGGATGAGAGGTTTTTCTGTTTTAGAGAAGAAGATATAGAGGAATTGAATTTCACTTTTTGTGGGTATGGGCAAGGAAGATGGAGTACTTCCTTTATAGGTTTTACCTGAAGATTGTTGTCTCATAGTGTGGCTGTATTTATGGTTATTATGTATCTATTACCTCTTATATTTGGGGTTTGTATGTGAAGACTGAAAAGCCCATTTTTGGTAAGTGGGTGAATAAGGGATGAAAGGTTAATATGATCCAAGCTTTCCTTGAGGATGGTGTTCATGAGAGGATCACTTATTTGGCTAGGGTTGTTACTAAGAATCAAAGAACCTTACAATTTTGGATTTTAGGCAAGACCTCCCTCCATACCCAGAATCACAAAAATATTTCTTATTGTTTAGAGTAAGTAGGTAGGTTTTAGAAATATATAACTCTTATATTTATAGCCGCAGACTTTTTGAAAGATTGGAAAGTAAGTCATTTTCTTCATCTGAACTCAGCTTCTACCCATGTACGTGGTAGGAGGTAGAGAAAACTTGTTGTGATGAGATACAAATCTTCACTTCCCCCGCTTCTAGGCTGGCTTCAGGTGAGTGGGGACAGGCCTTGCCCAGCATCTTCCCTACTAGTCTGAACTGTACACACAACAGTTGTGAACAGGTCGACATTCCCTGGCTGACCCAGTGACCAGATTTTGTGTGAGAGATCTTGATAAGAGAATATTTGTTTCTGGGGGACTGACACCCTTTTTTTCCCATTAAGTCTGACTTTTCCACCACTAGATTGTGACTCCTTTCAGAATTAAGTACAGCATAGAAACAGGGAGCAGTGAGTAAAGGAAATTTAGTTTACTGCATCCAAATGCAAATTGTGCAAAAAGAAATGGATGAGGTGAGAGTGGACATTATTCTTGGGTGACTTCAGAGCCTTCTGTTCTATGACATGACCGTGGAAAAGGAGAGTTTAAACATCTGAGTTACTAGCTCTTTTCATTACCTTAAGCATCCTAATTCTGTTTCCTGTTGGTCTTGAGGCCGAGGTACCCCAACTTACTTGCAAACTTCTGTTTGCCAGCCCAACCAGGGCAGAAAGGCTTGGACATGTGACTAGGCTGCACATCAAGTAACAAACCTTGGCCCTGTATTTCTGTCTCGTGGCTGCCTGGAAAATACAGTGGGCTGAGCAGGCCTGAGCTGGTTTGGAGGAAGAGCAAGAAGAAATTCTGATCACTTGTCATCAGGGGCGTATCCTGTCTTCGAGGTAGCCAGAAAAGAGTGTGGAGGTAGTAAATAGCCTCTGAAAATTTTAGATCTTTGTCTTTGGCTGTTGGTTTGAGATAAGTTGATGATTTTTTTCTGTCCTGTGTGAAAAAAACCTTTTTTCTGTCTCTTCTTGTTCATTGCTAGAGCTGGAAGCAGAAGCAAAATTTCAGACTCTCATTTCATACAAGTTATTTTGGGACCACCACTCATAATTATGGTTCACTAAAATATTAGGATATTACTCACTATAAAAATAATTTATAATGATAATTGGAATTTTTTTAAAAGAAAAAGACTCATGAAAAAAAATCTTAACATCCTAAGAACTTTACATTTTTTCCTATATGCTTATATATATATGTATGTGTATATATGTATACACACACACGCACACACACGTGCTTTTTGTATTGTTATATGCAATACACACACACACGTGCTTTTTGTATTGTTATATGCTTTCATAATCAAATATCCCAGAGTAGATGGGTTGGCTGACTTGAAAGGTTGGTTTTTTTTAAAATTTTTTAATATGTGCTGTTACCTAATTTAAAACTTATAGGGGTTTTTAATGCATTATTTAGGGTCGGTCATGTCTAAAACAAAAGATATTTCTCAAAGATTATTGTGGTGGAGAAAGATATCTTCATGGCTTTGTTTTATACCTCACCACGATGCTGGACAACAAGTTGCTGGTATTTGGAAAGTAGAAGAGATAAACTACTTTCTTCAGATTCAGAAATGACAAAGAACAGATGTGATGGTGGGGAAACCGCAGGATTCAATAGAAAGAGTCTTTAGAAGCCACATTCAAATTGTGGTTGGGGTTAGCTTTGCCTAGTGAGTTCCCTAACCAAAGAAATATTGAACTAGTTCTTAGATGATTTTTGAGGTCCTTCTATGTATGGGTGTAAGTATCCAAATAGATAGGCAGAAAGTACAAATATAAGTACTGTTATGAGCCTGATGGGCTCTGCTTTAGGATCAAAGACAAATATTTTGGTTTGATTGAGAAAGGACTGACTTTTTTTTTTTTTTTTTTTTTTAATATATTTTTTTTTTTTTTTAATATAAAGACCTTTATTTATTTAAATAGGGAGGCTGAGGTGACTTGAAAGTGCTGCAGGAGTTGGGGAAGACTTTTCCTTTTTAACTTATTTAAGGGAAAATGTTTTTCTTTTAATCTTTCCTTAAATTATTTGGCAGAGATGACTGCTAGAAGAATGATCTGTAAGACTTGTATCATTACATTAGTCTGAAATAGTTGGACTTGATCTAGATAGTCATTTTTCCAAACCTCTAAAAGCTCATTTTTTACTTCCTGTTGGCAAGGATACACATACTTCATCATATGGAAAAAGACTCCTGGGGGAAAAATGAGCCCATCATAAAAAGCAATGGGCAATACCAAGAACAAAATTTGACTTCAGTGGAAGTTATTTGTTAAATAGTGTCTGTTCTTTTGGGATTCCCTGCTGGCTTAATAATGGGATTTTTTATTATTTTTATTTTTTTTTATGCCTTTAGAATTGTTTTTAATACAATACTTTATAAAGACTCTTACAGGCTACACTATACAAAGAAAGAAGTGAAGACCTACCCTAGAGAGTTTTGTAAATCTTATCAATGATAAAAACCCTGGGGTTTCATGGGCCATATGGCATGGATGTCTTTGGTTGGTTTAGTACAAATTTTAACCAGTTTGATTTAGGGATACCGCTGTAGACACAGCACACTTTCTTCAGTTATTATCACCTGTTTCTCCTTCCTGGTTTCTCTGGCATTTCAGAGGGAGACACAGAAGGACTTGGTTTAAGGCAGTTGTCATACCTTCCATTCTCTTAAGCTTCCTCACTCCTAGGAGAATGATGTGTAGTTTCTTCCCATCAAAACTTTGTGTCTCTTTGCTCATTGCATTTTATTGCTCAGCATAAATTCAGGGTTGACTGCTCCACATGACACCCCACATGGCTGAAAATGGGGGCAAGTTTTTCCCAGGATTGTGGTCAGAAAGAAATGGAAAAAGATGATGAGTAGTCAACAACAGATGCTTACCCTAAGTAGGGCTGCCAGATAAAATACAGATGTCAGTTAAGTCTGAATTTCAGATAAATAATGGATACATTTTTAGTATAACTATATTCCAAATATTGCATGAGATACACCATACTAAAGTTATTTGTTATTTATCAAATTCAGATTTTACTGGGTAGCCTGAATTTTATTTGCTAAATCTGGCAACTTTAAGTCTCTAAGATACTTCTCATGTCTCATTTCACATTTTTTTGTTAGCTTCTAGCTTACCTGGCCTAAGATTTCTTTGCTTTGGAGGGAGTGGCAGGATATTACATTAGTGTGAACTAAGGGAGGACAAGGTAGGGCAAATAAAGTATTGGCCAAGCAGCTCCTTGGTGGCCTCAGGACAGAGTAGGTGTTCAACTACCTGTTCGCTATATGCCAAGGTTGAGCAATACCTTGTTTTTGATACTATTCTTAGATGCACCCCTATGTTCTATGTATTTCATCACCCCATCTGAACACACATTAAGTATGGGTGATTTTCCAGCTGATGCCCTTTTGTAGTCTTCATAGGCAAACATTTCTAGAACTATCTCTTGAAATTTGGAAAAGAGGAGTAGAATTTCATCTCTAACCAATAATACTGTGTCTGCTTTGGGGTTTTTAATGAGAATTATTTAAAGTAAACATTATTTTTACTTGTATGCTAAACATCACATTGGTTCTGGTCTGTGGTTTCTTTTTCATACTATAGAACATATATATATGTGTGTGTGTGATTACATACAAACATTCTCTTTAAATTCTGGCTCAAGTAAGTGAAGTTATTAGCTTGTTTTGTATAGTGACTTATTTCAACTGGATAGATGTTAGGTGAGAGAAAAAAAAAAACATAGGAAAAGGATCATGTAACACAAAAGATGCTTACCTGACAGGGTCTGCCCCTGGATGTTGCATCACTGTCTACTGCATTTTGACACTCTTTTTGGAGGCTCTGTTATCAGTTAGTAGGTTCCAGTAATAAATGTAGAGGATTGACAGAGTGACATTAATTTAGTTACAGTTGTTTCCTACTAAAATCTTCACATACACAATTTCCCCAATATAAGACCTTGTACCTTGGTTTGACTTGGAACACCATGTGTGATGTTTTTATTTCTTGAGCCTTGCAGGAAAACTCATTTGTCATGAGTGACAATTACTTTGCAGTCATTACTATGTGGTTGCAGCACATTCATTGCTAGGAATGGTTTATGGGTGTCACCTTGATCCATGAGCTCAACTGGGTGTCAGACATCTAGGAAGGGAGGGACTTGGTAGATACTTAAATGGGAGACAGGGTGCTGTATGGAGGTGTTAGTGATTAAGGAGGTGGCATTTGGGTTGAATCAGGGCATTTAGTGCTGTGCTTAGGACAATCATGTTTTCCTTATGAGAAAACACTTATTTGCATGTGGTCCTAATTTTCGCTTCATTGAAAACAAACAAATAAACCAAGACATTCTAACACATGTCTCAGAAGGCAGGGATTAAAAAGGGCAGAGTTGTCCATTTCACTAACAACCAGTCTTTTCTGAGAAGAGACTTTCTATGAAGATTAAGTGATTATGATTTATTTTTCTAAGTTTCATAAGAAATAAAATAAACCAGTTGCTTCTTAGCCCAAGATTCATATTTTTAGAAGGATGCAGAAAACTGAGTCTTGTGTGACCTACACCTCCAAAGTGATAATTACCTGTAGGGCTTGTAGAACGGAGGTTGGACCTTTGGTCAGGAACATAGCACAGAATGTAGAGTCCTCTCTCTTGTGTGAGTGAGAATGCGTCAATTAGGACTGTTCCAGCTGAAAGTGAAAGATGTTCAACTCACACTAACTGGTGCATATATCAAGTGAGGCTAAGATTGACTCCAGATCCGGGGACTACATCAGCATCACTTGGATTCCCATCTGTTTCCTTGGCATCTCTCTTCCCCTTGGCCACATCTGTTCTCCTGTTGGCAGGAGTGTGGGCTCAGGCAGACCTAGGCTTCCTGTATCCCAGATGAGCAACATCAAAGGGGTGAGAAGGCTTTCTTCTACCCCTGGCTTCAGTGTATGCAAGTACCTGCTTGCTTGCCCTCACCTGAGCCCAGGGAAACAGAGCGCTGGGTTGGTCACCATCCAAGAAACACATCGTTGGAGAAAGAGAAGTTTCTTAATGGAAATGGTCATGTTGGTGGTGGTGGGATGGGAGGTGGTGGGGTGGCTAGAAGAGGGGAAGAGTGCCAGGCAGACAATAACCAAATATCTTCACTACAATGGGAGAAAAAGACCCTAGTTTTAACCCTGTAGGCTAACTGAGATAACATGCATACATGGGAGAGAGTATTGCATTGCCCAAACTTCATAAAGGTAATGAGGAGATGCAGAGTTAAATGCCATCAGTGTGAGGTCATTGAGAGAAGATTGTGAAATTTTGGCGTTACATGCAACTTCCCATCTGTCATAAGTAGTAGCCTTCCAGTTTTTTCACCAGATTTTACCTTTTTTCTCTGTGGACACATAGTGGATGATTAGTCCTGAAAGCAATGATATAATTTCTATTTATATAGATCTACACTTCCCCATAGAAATTATTTCTTTCCTGTTCAAGTAAGATGTCCGAATGCAAGTTCATGAAATTGATGTTATTCAGTGGCTATAGGCTTTAATTCTTAAAAAAAGAAAACATATTTTGCAAACTTGAATGATTTGGAATTCCTTTCACATCTAATAGCATTATAGCATGACTTTTAGTGACTGTTCAACATTCTATTGTATGGTCATACCCTAATTTATTCATCCAGTCTCCATTACTGATTATTTAGGTTGTTTCCCATTTTCATACTTTAAATGAGCCATGTGGTAAATATTCTTGCAGATTTTTAAGATACGTCCATGATTGCTTCATTAGAATCAATTCTTAGAAATGCAGTTAGTAGATCCAAGGCTGTTATTGCCATGGATTGTATTGGGGATAGTGAGGAAAGAAGGCTGATCAACTTAGAATCATTTTAGTTGGTTATTGACTCAAGTACATTAATTCTTTATTTTCTTTTACTATGTGGGAAAACAGAATTTGGTAGTTATTACCAAAAGATTATCATTATTATGTATTATTTATATTTTATATTATTATTGGTGTATAATGTCCCTAAGAAATTGAAAATTGTTGTATTTTCATGGTTTTTGAAAAATAAGTCTGTTATTCAAATAACAAGAAACATGGTAGAAAAGATACTAGCACTTGGGAAAATAAAAATGTCCTAAATTTGCTTTAATCAACCTGGTTATAACTAAAACATCATCGTCAAGGAAACATCTCATAAGATGAGACTAAAACAGCCCCTTGCTGTTTTTGAGATGAACAATTTTATATTCATGAAGAGTAGTTGCTCCACTCATGCCATAAAGTGGAGTTGGGCGGTGAGTAGTAGTAGGGAGGGTTATTATTTTTGCTGGTGGAAGATGAGGCGTATGGATTCATGATTTCTACTCAAATATTTTTTACATAAAGGTGAGTGAGTGAGAGTTGAGAGAATAAAGATAAGGAAAGCTAAATGATTGATTAAGACATTTTGCCATTTTGGGGCCGAGAGCAAAAATCCTTATAACATCAAAGAAAAACCATATACTAATTTTGAAACTGTGCCAACATGTTGAAATGATAGTAGAGGATTCAAAGAGTTTAATATTAGGTCACTAGTCTATCTTCCATGTAAAACTTTTTGTGAACACCTGAAATGTATAACATCAGACAACAGAACACATGTAGTTCTTCAGAAATAGATCTATAACATAATTGGGCATAGTCCATACAGTGTGACTTCTGTCTCCTATTGAATTGAGTGTTTATTTGAATTTCTTCCTCTCGTCCTTAGTTGTTGTTCCTTGTGTATGTGTGTGTGTGTGTGTGTGTGTGTGTGTGTGTGTGTGTCTATGTGTGTGTTTTCTACCATCTTTAGCAAAATATTGCTAGTGAAAGAAGTTGCACCTGGTTACTTTGGTTAACACATCAAGGGAGCTGGAAGACCTGGTTGCTAGTCCCCAAATAGTTTTGGCCACAGTACCGTACAATAGGCTGCTGTGGTGCAGTGGTCTCTTTCTCTGTGGGGCCTATTTCTCAGAGCACTTGCTACTAGCATTAGTCACTTCTGTTTGAGCACTGTGGTTTTCTCTTTCCTTCCAATAACATTACTTGAGTTAAAAAAAAAACAACAAAAAAAACAAAAAAATCCCACAGAAATATAATTTCACAAAGACTTCTGTGATTAGAATTACCGTCTGGAATTTTTAAAAGTAGACACCGAAGAAGCAAATTTAAGAAGCTTGAAAGTTTGAAAACAAGAACTCTTTCTTCATAAGAGGTGTAGAAGCTATTCAGTCCCTGTTTTTTTGCCCTTTAAAATGACATATTTAGTATACCTCAAAACAGTTCAAGCAAGGCGAAAGCCAAGGTAGAAAAGCATGTCATTCTGTGACGTTTTCAGGACCATAAAGTAAGAATGGCAGCAAGTTTATTTCAAGGATCTGTGGTTCATTCAGCAAAAGAACAGAATTTTCCTGCTGAGGGTGATGTGGATTCTTTATTGATGCTCCAGGTTTCTGGTAGTTTGCACTCTCTCTACTTGTGTCATTTTGAGCTAGTGAATAGAGTAGTTGGAAGGCACTGCAGTGAAAAGCTTGAGATTCTTATGTAAAGGGTGATGTGTGTGGTCTCCGCGGCCTGGAGAGTTTATTCCTAGATAGGTGGCAGACATAGTTGTAAGTTTTTGCAATGGAAATGTTGTTAGTGGAATTAGACAGATGGGATTTGAGCTGGATCTTGATGTGCAGATAGAATCTAGATAAAAATGATCTAGATGTTTGTTTTAGCTCCTATGGAAACATCCTCTGTCACGTTGAGTAGATAAGTTACTCTATGTTGTTCAAAAGAAATCTTTCACAAAGGTGTGTGTGTGAGAGAGAGAGGGAAGGAGAGAGAGAGGGAAGGAGGGAGGGAAGGAGGGAGGGAGGGAGAGAGAGGAGAAACATGTTATGCAGTTGCATGAGATCCAACTCCCTAAAGGGTCTTCCTTAAGGTACTTGGAACTGAATTTGAAGGCAGCCAATCTCTGATTACTTTCCGTCATCCGGATTTACCAGTCCAGCTGAGCTCTGTGGTCCAACTCACTATCATCTTGGAAGGTGAAGTCTGTTGCTTAAATTTTAGGGCTGACCAGACAGGTTCAAAGAAGAACCAATTATATCCTCGGGACTCATACCATTGAGGTTAAGATATTTACATGTGACCTTTGTGCCTCTGTTTATGTTCCACATGCCATGCTTCCATTTGTGAGTACCATATTTAAAACATAAAGAAACTTAATTTATCCTAAACCCATGTTAGAGGAGGTGGTTGTGAATACAGGTTCCAGAGCTAGAATGTTTGGGTTCAGTTCTTGACCCTGCCGCTCAGGAACACTGTGACCCTGGGCACATCACTTAATTTCTCTCTGTCTCAGTTTCTTCATCTCTAAAGAGAGATGATAACGAAAACACCTACAAGACTATTTCCAGGATTAAGAGAGCCAGTTTATGTAAAGTACTTAGGTAAGTGCTTAAAAGTGTCAATATGATGAAGCCCAGGGCCAAAACAAATTAAAAAAAATTGGAGTTTGTAGATGTTAAATGGAGCCAACTCCCTAATCTGGCACCTAAAGGAAGGTCCGATGGAAGACTCCTAGATGCTTCCAAAGGACCGCTAGTTTGGAAAACAAAATTTAGAAATCAACTTCCTGAGATTTTGAGAGAACTAGACCATTGGTGTAATATGATCTGTAGGTTCAGCTTGATTTTAGGATTGACCAGCAACCCAAGCAGGCGATATTGTTGGGCAATCCCATCTTCAGGCAATAAAGATAAACCATGGGCCTCCCTTTGCAGTTGAAGCCTAAAGTAATAGGCTTGAACAAAAGTGTCCTTGTACTCCAATAAAGAGAGTGGGGATTGAAGAAATCATCAACTAGTGCTGTATACCTGATTTCTTTTTTAATAAAACTGGCAAACACTACCTCATAGGAATGCCTGTCAATTAGTGTGAAGTTTGAGGGGCATAGTGTTTTCATTCTTTGAAAAGTTGCAGAGGCCCCATATGATCATCTTCAGGAGAGTCCCTGCTCTCACCTACACCACATGGTGCAACCTCAGAGAGATGTGACTGTTGGTGAATTTCATCTCTTCCTGAAAGGTGCCATGAAAACATAGCAGGGCTATTCCTCCTTGTCCTTGTTTCTGTCCGTCTCCCAGTAGTTTGAGGTCATGATAGAAGTGAAGGTTTATTTTGGATTTCCTTGCTTGGCCAGCAGCCTAAATGTCTCTGGGTATTACATAGATGGCAATGGATTTAAGGTTGGCGTTGGCTCCTGCATGGCCTCTTTCTGGAGTCCAGACAGTACTGGATGGGGGGTGGGGTTAGCAGAGGGGATAGGTTTGCACTTGTCAGGTCACTGTCCTCTCAATTGGTGCTTCTTCTGCCTTTCCAGACTCCTGCTACTTGGAGAGGCAGCCTAATACAGTGCAAAGTAGACCAAAGTAGACTTTAGGTCCAGACAGAAGTAGGTTCAAATTTTACCTCTGCCCTCTGTAAAGTTTCTCTGCTCTACCTTCCCAAATCCCTTGTCCTTACTTTTCAATTCACTGTTATCCCTCACACTGGACATTATATATCCCTCACTTTTTTCTCCATTGGTTTGTAAGCTCCAGGTGTATGAGGACCACATCTTCATGTTCCATTGGTTCAGAGCACTTTCTAGAGCTGATTTACCTGGTTTCAAACCCTGGCTCTGCCATTTCTAGCCATATGATCTGGGGCAAGTTACCCAGCCTCTTGCCTGCCTTGGATGTCATTGTGAGGATTAAAGATAAATATGTATGGGGCCTCTGGCACTGACTGGCATAGATGGATGCGCAGAGATGTTGGGCCACCCACCCCAAGCTTGGTACCAGCACCTGGGTGTCTGCCGACCCTACTGGCACGCCTGGACATATCTCTTGGCTGCATGACTTTGTAGCCCCAGGCCTGTAGCCAGCTTGGGCAGGCAGCCTGCTGGCTCGGGGAACCTCGCATACCATTCTTCAGTGTCCATGAGAACGAGCCTGCAGAAGGTACAGGCTTTATCTTTGTAATCTCTTGTTTTAGTCCATCGCTAAGAACTTATAGTAGCCTTTAAAAAGTAACTTAAAAATTTTCAAAAGTAATCATAGTTCTTCGTGAAATAAAGGAAAAAATATCGCATAAGTTACCTTTTGTCCACTGTGGTGTACATCCTTCAAGGTTTTCCTTCGAGCATGTACTATAATAACAGCTATTTTCTTTTACTCACGTGAAATATTCTACATTTTATTTTCATATCCATGGGAGAGGTTTTTAGAGTTCATGAATAATATTGATATGATTTATGGAATTCTAAAGGGCTCCAATAAGTTCTTTGCTGGAATGAGCCAGCTAGAAATAATGAAATTGGTTAATCCATGGAAACCCATGACTCTAGTAGTCATGTACTTGAAGAAACACAGTGAAGCTGCATTGTGTGCTCATATGGTGCACCCACATCAACTATGTGAGCCCGGAGAGAGAGAGAGGGGCAGGGAAAAAGTGAAGATGGATGGATAATGCTTTACGTAGGCTCTAGTAGGGTACACCCTGGAGTGAGTGTGAAAGGAGATGTGAGTCTGTTTTTCCTTCTGCTCATTTTGATTCCCAGGAGACCCTCAAGAGCATGACCACAATTTGGTGCCTAAGTGCAAGCCAGTATCTTTTCAGCTGTCTGTCCTAAAGCTTGGAGGAAAACTGGGTGTACCAGTTTTATTAAGCAATAGAATGCCTAAAAATGGCATAGCAAACTTAATGTTCAGTTCAGTTTTCAAAAGCAGTCTTCCTACATCAGTTTGCCTTTACTTGGTGACTTTAGAGCCTAACTCCCTATTCACACATATTGTTTGGTCTCTTTATAAATATTATTGTACTTTACTTGGTGACTTTAGAGCCTATTCATCTCTGGCCTATACATATAAAGCAACATATCCTCCGTCCCTCCTTCTTTCTTCTTTTTCCACATTGAGCTTCTGTGTGCTGGGACTGTGGGATGTAATAAGGAATCAAGACATAGCTTTTGTCATAAACAATCGACATTGAGTTTTAGAGAGAAATCTGAAAATGGTTTATCATAATACTTGGCGAATGGAGGAGATTTATTAAAGGAGACAACAGCCATTGCATTATGAGACTACAGAGGAAGAAGCACGTAGTACCAGCCAGGGGAGGGTGCTCCCTGAGCTGGGTTTTAGAGGTAGGATAGAGTTGTGATAGGCAGAGAGATGGGGAAAGGGCATCTCAGTTAAGGGGAAATATAAGAGAACTTATGGAAGCTTTAAAGCTGGAGCCATTTGAGGAAATAGAGTTTATGGGATGAATCTGAGATGAGACAGGAAAAGCCTACACAGGCAGTCAAAATTCCGGTTGGTGAGTACAGAGTAGCGTCCACTGAGTGGTGTGGATGTTTATGCTTATTCGAATCTCATTGGAATATTCCTCATTTGTTTTATGAGGGGATGCCTCTCACTGAGGATATTGACTCAGGGACATTTCCTTTTACAGTCAGGATGGCCTCCATCAGACCAATATTGTTCTCAGGCCTCTTTTTTTTTTTTTTTTGTTATCTTGGATAAACAGAGAGAGGCTGATTCATTTTTCTAGAAAAACAGGATGCACTAAAATACTGCAAGTGACAATGAAACAGACATGCTCACGTACAATAATATTTATAAAGAGACCAAACTATGTGTAGCAGACACCTCCGTGGTGTGGTTGGTCTCCCTCCCCCATCTCACTTGCCTTGAGTTCTTGGCCAAGTTTCTTTGAATCTCATTTTCCTCAGATATCAAGTCAGGACCAATAACACCAACCGAGCAAGCATGTTGTGAGGAACAGATGAGTATAAAGTGCTAGGAACAGTGCTGGTCACATAGTAGCTACTCTAGTAAAGCTTGATAATCTTTACACTGGGTATGAAAGATTTATTCATGATAGGAGAAATATATTCACAGTGATTAAAAAAAACTTTGCATCTACGGCCATGCCACTCTGAATGTGCCCAATCCCATCTGATCTCGGAAGTTAAGCAGGGTCGGGCCTGATTAATACTTGGATGGGAGACCTCCTAGGAAGACTAGGTGCTGTGGGCATTAAAAACAAACAAACAAACAAACAAAAAACTTTGCATTATGGAAATGTTCATATATTATACATTAAAGCAGAAAACAAATTCTCATGTACCCATCATCACCCACTTCAATAGCTGTCAGCATCTTGCCATTTTTGTTCATGGATCTGCTTTCTCTTTTAAAAGGGTTTTAAAGTTTGAAATGATTAATTGCTAGATAAGTTACTTTAAAGCAACTTCCAGATAGCATATAATTTTACGCATAGTTTTTAAGAATCTGAGAAATCAGTGGGTGAAAGAAACCCTTTTAAAAATGGTAGAAACCAATATTTTGAACCCAGTTTTCATAGCTGAATTTTAGGTGTTTTCTGCATTAAATCAGAAGACGTTTATAAAATTTTATTCAAGAGTGGCACTTTGAAAGTACAAAATATTGTTTATTTCATTTAGTGAGTACTTCACATATTGGTCTGAACATAAATCAGCATTTAGGTGCAATGTATTTTTTGTTGTGGAAGATTTAAAATGTACCCCAATACTAGTAGAATAGTATCATTAACGCCCCTGTACCATCATCTAAGCTGTAACTCCGATGTCTCCTTTTGAAAGATGTTCATGTTGTTTGTAAAAGACTTCCTGGTAAAAATGGCCATATTAATTTTTAGAAAAGGTATAGAATCATACATTTATGTTTTGCTAGGTGGAATGAAATCCATAATCATCAGTGCTGTTGCCTTTGAGAAATATGTCGGTAATAGCTCTCAGAACTGATTTTTCCAGATGGAATAAAAGTAAAATACAATATTTGAAAGCAGTTCAAGAAAGAACCCCTCAAAAGACATGTAAGCAAGAACAAGTTTGGCAGGCAATACTGAAATGTTAGCAATGGATTCTCTGGGTGGGGATATTATGGATTTTTCTCTTTTCTTTCTTTTCCATCCAGCTATATTTCTCTCTTATTTTTGTTTATCTGTGTTTTACATTTTTTTCAACATGAGTCTAGATTATTTGATTGTTAAAAAAGTAATAAAAAAAATGTAAGTTACCAAAATAAAAGAAGGCATGCCGGGAGTAGAGTTTGGTTATGGTGAGGTGAATATGTCAAGGAAAGGCAGATACTCTTTCTTAACTTACAAGTTTTTACCCTTAGTATTGCTGCTTATCTTTAACCCTATACTTGGTCCCTGGCTCTTTCCTCTGTTTTTTCCTCATTACTGGTGGGGAGCGATGCTCATCTTTATGACATAATCTCATTAGGCTTGGTGGGATGACATTTGACCATACTTCCTAGGCCAGTCCCCAAACCTGTGTTTAGGTTTCTTAGTTGATTCTGTTCTGTCCTCTGCCTTGACATTTCCTATTCTGCCTTCTGAGATGGGTGTTGGGAAAGGCGAGGAAGGAGGTAGTAGATGCTGGGAGACAGGACATTAGCAGAATGACTGGGATAGGGAACACTGAGAGAAGGTGTCTTCCCTCCTCTGATCCTGAAAGCATCATAATGCACCTCTACTCCGCTGCCAGCCCTCCAGTCTCTACTTTGGGAGAAGAGCTACTACATATTTCAAAGTGATTTTCAGATTTGCTTTGGAACCATTATCTGTTCTACAGTTAACTATAATGGAAATAATTTAGTTATAGATGCCTTTAGACAGGCTTATGTAAAGTAAGCAGTTAAAGGAACAAAACATTAAAAATTGTGCAGGAAGAGATATTCTGAGAAGTCAGTGGAGGTGGGATGTGAGTGGAGAGGCATGGAGAAGGGATTGAAAGGAGACAGCTTCTATGGTTAAAGAAACCATTTATACACACTTGGTGATTGTGAAAACTCTGACCTCTGGAATGACAAATGGTGAGAGTAACTCATGTTTTCCATGCCAATTTACTCATCGCACCGAATATCCTGCTGGAGAAATTCAGTGCTGCAACCTCATATCCTCTTGCATAGGAAATCCTTAGTGACCCAAGGTATTAGAATCTCTTTTATGGCACTTCCCTGAAAAGGAGATATTACTCAATTGGCAGCTAACTGGGGTTTCTAAGGGACTCATTCAAACCCTATTTATTGTGTACTTGGCCAGTACAGAGAGACAGGAGAGTTAATTACATATGATGCCTTTCTTTTAAGGATCCTAAGTTTTCCATTGCATAGTAAAGATGATCCAACTACCAAGGTATGTATTGATAGGTTGGGTTTTGTTTTCATCTGTTAACAGATTCACATTAATTCATGTGAGCATTTACCTCGTGCCTGTTGTAACAAAACAATGCATATTGACCAGAACTCTTTGAAGCATAGAATGAACTTACCTCAAACTCTTGGTCTTTGGTCTGGATTTTAAGTAGCACCAAGCATTAACTAATGCAGCTATCAGGCCACAGTTTAGTTTTGGTGAGGATGTGACCCAAAAGAGCATTTCTGTTTGATTATTTGGTGTTTGTTTATTGAAATTTCTCGTCTCTAATACAGCTCATGTAGCAGTCCCTTCAATATGAGTGTCTTCCTAAAGTAAGTCATGGGATGGAGCTGAGAATCCAGGGTCTCCTGGCCCCTGACTCCATATGGGCCATGAGGTCGGTCAGTCTCTGAGTTTTCCTCCTTTGCCAAATGGGAGCAGTAATGACTACCACGATTGAGAATTAAAAGCAATTCTAGGCATTAATGTAAGTGCTTTTGAAATTAAACTCACAAGAAAATTTACGATTGAATATAGTAATCAATCAGTGAGCAAACATTTTTTTGAAAAGCACCTTGGCTTTTGCTAGGTCCCAGTGAGGTTTGTTGTAAACATCAAGGAAGCTAGAGGAAAGGGGAACAATATTGCCAGTTAACTGTGTCATTAACAGTTAAATTGTGTGGTCTAGATAAGTGCTGTTGGCCACTTTGCCACAATTCCCCTTCTCATATTCTGTACCCGATTCAAATTCAGTCTGTTCATTTCTCAGACTTTTCTCATCTTGGCTATTGTGTCCCTCACAATATTCTTTTCCCATTTCTGCCTTTTAAAACTCTGCATATTCTTCAAGGCCCAGACCAAATGCCAGCTCTTTCAAGTGGTTTCCTCTGATTACCCCAGCTGGATGTGGTCTCTCTTGCATATTCAGGGGTTGGCCAACTTTTTCTGAAAATGGTCAGATAAATATTTTGACTTTGCGGGCTACATGGTCTCTGTCACATCTACTTAGCTTTGCCACTGTAGTGTCAAAGCGGCCATAGACCATACATAAATGAGTGGGCATATTCTAATAAGACTTTATCTATAAAAATAAGCTACCAGCTGGATTTGGCCTGCAGGCTGTAGTTAGCCAACTGCTAGCATATGTCATGTCCAGTATGTAGCTTTATTGGTTCTGTGCACATTTTATCTTACCTGCATGCTGGTTAGTCGTTTTCTTAAGAGCAGAGTCCAGGCCTTTTTGCTCTTTGTAATCCCTTGGATATTGTATAGGTAGGAAGATGTTCAGTTGATGTTTGGGAAATGAGTGAACAGTGGCCAAATGGGGGCTGGTTTCAGGAGTTGGCAGCCTTAGTGTCCTTCTGGATGGCCAAACTCTTCCAGCCTTCTGGCGTCCTTCCTGTCCCCTCTTCCACCCTGCTGGGAAGCAGGAGGAGAGGCCCTCCGAGCTTTGTGTCCATCTGATGTCTCTCTCTTTCTCAGCCAGCCTTCCACTACTTTGAGCAACTACTATTTACAACTCAAAGAATTCTTTATTTATACAGTGTCGTAGACTGTTTACCATGCTGAACTAACATTAGATTTCTTTAAATGTGCTATTAAAAAAAAGAGTGGCCATTTGTACCTTTAGGAGCATAACAGCTGGGGTCATGATGTAAATGAACGTAGATACCCTAAAATTATTTCCAAAGGCCCACGGAATGGGATTTTCCTAGTTTAGGGACTTTGTACACTGGAAGAGGAAAGTATAATAAAAACAAAATCAAACAAAAAACCTCATTACATCTTAATAATCATTTTGCAACACTGAGCAGGTATGAATTTAGAATTTTGTTTTCATTTGGAAAACCAGTAAATTGAAAATTTAAGTATAGACATAATTTTCAATTTTTAGAAGGGTAGTCTATCTATAAGGACCATTTTCACATTTTGACATTAGAAGAATAGCATCCCAAAATAAGAGAAGAATGCTTTCAGTTCCAGATGATAAACATTCGTTTTGTTCCTTAGGGTAAATCCATTTTTGCTAATGTAGCTATTCATTTTTTTTTCTGCTTGAGCCATTCTAAAAGCGAGCCTTTGGAGTCCTCTGAATTCAGTTGGGGAAAATGATACAGACAAACTTACCAGTGAAACATTGCTTTTAATTTCACTGGAAGTGGGGCAGATGAGGACCTTGGAAAAGAAAGGTTATTATTTCCTTTGTGGAAACTTTTATCTTTGTTTTCTAAGTGACTGGTAAAAACAATAGTTAGCTGTGGAGTTTCAATAATCAAAGAAGAGGAAATAGCATGTGAGTGACTACAGCTGGTTGGCGGGGACAGGGCTGGCTCTTTCGGAAGGTGAAATTTACCAAAGTCACATTAACTATCTCCTAGTGCAAGGGTCGGCAGACATTTTCTTTAAAAGGTCAGATAAATACTTTAGACTTTTAATACATATGCCATAGAGTCTCTGTTGCAACTATTTAGCTCTGCCATTTTAGCATGAAAGCAGCCATAGACAATACACAAACAAATAAGTGTGGCTGTGTTCCAATAAAGCTTTATTTATGGACAGAGAAATTTGAATTTTCATGGGTCAAAAAATATTGTTATACTTTTAATTTGTTTCACTTATTAAAAATATGAAAACCATTCTTAGCTTAGAACAGGTGGTGAGTAGGATTTGGCTGCAGGCCATGATTTGCTGACCCCTGTCTAACCTAGTGGATCTGCATGATGATTTCTTGAGGGGCGGGGAGGGTATAGTGGTGAACACAGTGAGTATTCAGTACCTTTTCATTTACCTTTTAGTCTGATTATGACTGGTTACCATACATTTGTGAAGAAAATCTCTGGTGGAGTGTGGATGACTCTGTAGGAGTTTTTTGCCCCATGAATACAAAGTTGAATGGCACTTGGTAGGTCACCTGGTGTATGATGGGATCAGACTAGATCATGAGCAGGAGGTGAGCAGTGGGCAAGTGAGCGAAGCTTCATCTGTATTCACAGCATCACCATCTCAGCTCCACTTCAGATCATCAGGTGTTAGGTTCTCATAGGAGCACTGGTCCCTGGTGCCAAACATGTTGGGGACAGCTGGTCTAGAGGATTTCTAAGGCTTCCTGTAGATTTTAATATTTTAAGCTCTTTATCATGTTTGTTGACAGTAATTCTTGCAATTTACTTCCTAAAAATTATTTAGATATTTATTAAGAAACAAACATGCTCTAACTGTATAGGTGGTAGTGGTGGCTATGTGCATGGAGGTATATGGTGAGGTAGTCAGAACACAAAAATGTACATTTTCGTATTCCAAATGAATATTTTTCTATATTGTGAAAAATAGAAAGTAGTTTTTTTAGTTATAAAAACAATATAATGAATAATTATATATTTTAAATATATTTTAAAAAATAAAATTATATGAATAATCAAAATTAAAAATATCAGACTTCAGTATTTGCACTGTTATGCTAGTTCGTCATTCATTCATGCAACACATATTTCTTGAGCACCTACTATATGCCAGGCACTGGCCTTGGCATTGAGGACCAAACTGTTTGTTCTTATAAAACTTTTAAAAATTATTTTATTTTTTAGAATATAAAGCTTATGTTCTAATGGGAGTCTTTTAGTGAAGGTAATAGGCGGGTGGTTTTATCTGTTTACTTACTACTTGTTTATCATAATTTTTTGTTTCAGTTATCTCTTGGCAAATCTCTGAGTAATGTTTTTGAGTTAGAGGAAATTTTACAGTTGCACAGGTCTTTGTTGACTTTCCCAGTCTCCTAAAGTTGTTAATCATTGAACATAACTCTGATTCTTTACTGATGGAGAATGAACTCACTCTTTTTAGTTATATTAACTAATTTGAAAAGCACTTCAGTCAACTTTCAACTTAAAACTTTAGGGAAGGCCAATCAGATAGGTCTTTTAGAAAATTACTATGTCAAAGTCTCAAGGAAACTTAAGTTATCCATAAGTCTAATCTTAAAGAGAGTTTGTCCCCTCTTCACCAAAGCATTCTCTGACCTTCCTGGGGACAGAAGGCTCCCCTTGTTCTATGCCCTGTAGCTATATCCTGTAGCATCCTTCGTTTCTTCAGAGCAACTGTAATTCATTATTTATGTCATCTGACAGTAAGCCAGATGAAGATGGAGTCTGTATTGCCTGTCATTCTGCCCTTAGCACTTGGTATGAATGGATGCATTAGTTATGTATGTCCACGTTCTCCTTACAAAGGAGGCTTATGAGGCACAGAGAGGTGAAGTAACTTGGTCAAGGTTACATCCCCATTTGTGGTGGAGCTGGGATGCCTGCCCAGGTTCATGCTACCCTGGAGCCTCCCTCCTGGGCATTTCAGTGAAAGAATTATCAGTATAAGCTACTACTCATGTAATTTAGTGAGAAATCTTGATGTTTCCTCATCCCGAGGTTCTGTGTGTCTTTTGTGGGCCTCAATCTTTCATGGACTAGATATTTAATTATAATGTTAGCTGACTAGATTTGTTCAATTACTGTTTGAAGGAATGTTAGAAGTTTTTAAAGAAAATTTAATGGCACAAGAATGCATAGGGCCAGGATGTTTGGAACCCAGATTGCCTTGGAAGAACCAGGGCATATAATAGACACGTCTTTGTCTTTAAACAGCTTAAAGATGGATGCGAAAAGAAAATACATATGCATGAAATAATAAGTATACAACCAGTGACAGTGTCTATCTGTCTGTCTACCTGTCTGATCTTTCTCCCCTAATATCTCAATAATAATGTACAAACTATTAAGTTCAGGGGAGGTGTTCAGAACAGGAATTGATGGTGTGGTTCATGGAGTGGTTGGGGCTTGAGGGGGTCTGCAAGGCATGGCCACATTTCGATAACCAGAGAAAAAGTTTTGGCTACTATACACAAATCCCCCATTTAAACCTCCAGCTTAAATTTCTCTTTTGAGTTTCAGACTCTTATATCCATTAGTGCACTGGACATATCTGTCTGTGTGGCCCACATCACCTCAAAGGCAACATGTCCAAAGTGAATTTATTTTATCACTCCTAAACTTGCTTTTCCTCCATTGTTTTGGAAGTACTAAATGTTGCTCAAGCTGGAATGTCACCTAACATTTCTTCCTCACCTGTCACATTTCTTTCTCCAAGTCCTCTCAGTCCCACCTCCAAAATTTTCCCAATAACTTCCCTTCTCCATATTCTCTAATCTAGGTCACTATCTCTCTTGCTGAAATAGTCTTTGAATTGATCTTCCTCCTTGTTGATGGCTTTACTCTCCTCTGATTCAATGCCATGCTGTGGCCACAGTGATTTTCTTAAAAGACAAATGTTGCAATATCATATCATCTGCTTTAACGCTTCTCATTTGGCTTTAAGATGAAGTTCAAATGCCGTAACTGAGCTTCAAGGCTCTCATGATCCTCAGCCCTAGCCATATTGAACTTCTTACAGGCCCTCCTATGTACTATATCCTCCCCAGCCTCTGGACCTTCTCAATGCTGTTCCTTCTGTCTGAATCACTTGATTCTTCAGTTAGTAATCCTCCCCTCTTCCAGTGCACAGGCCTGAAAGCCTTTCTGTGAACTTCAATACCATGAGTCCAGGGAATAAGGTGGCTATGAACCTCAGCAACTCAAGCCTTCATTGACATTTCCCTCTCTTTGTTTTGTGGGTGAGACTGCAGAACTTTTAGTTTCAGTTTCTGTGTGGGCCTTTCTCTGTGCCTGGTTGCTCCTGGCACCTGTCCTCATACTTCCCTTCTGACCTCCTAATGTGTCTGATGTAGGAGAATCAGAGGGTGAGAAGAAGGGAGTCAGCAATGCTTTCGCAGGAAGGCAGCATGGGGAGGTCCAGAAGCCTTCGGCTTGCCTGACATCTGCCCCCTTACCCTGCTCCCCACACAGAAGCACTGAGCAGCTGGTCAGCATGTGGGCTGAGAAAAATGGGGCTGGGCTGGAGACTGGGGATTAAGGCAGTCCTCATAGCAGCAACTGTGACACAGGGAGCACCTGGCCTTCCTGGAAGTCTTGGGCTTTTTTTTTTTTGATCTCCTTCCTTCACTTCCTGAATTTTCTGCATTGTGGCTGAAAGTTTAAGAGATAGAACCCTAAGAGTAAACCAGGCTGCTAGCATTGATTTCCTGAGATTGGCTTCTCTTTAGCTAAGGAGCTTCTCTGAATGATGAATAGAGATGGAAGCCAACTCTGGTGCCCTTGCAAAGCCCTGTGGCAACCCCCTTCCCAGGGTCCCTGAAACTTACACACTATAAATTGTGTGATAAGGCAGTCCATCCCAGGGAACTGGGTCTTAGCCATTATCTAGCAGCATGTTTTTAGGCAAATTATTTAACTTTCAATCCTCTGTTTCTTCACCCATAAAGTGGAGATGATAATACTTATCTTCTGGGGTTAGAACATGAAATAAATATTAGGAGAATCAAAAGCAAAAGTGCTTTGCAAAATACGAAATGCAAAAATAGTTGGCATATGCTACTATTTATAGTATTGTTACTACTAGTAGTAATATTATTATTCCTTCTTATAAAATTTAAAACATTTTTTCTTGTTGAATATATTTCATGAATTCACAGTCTTTCTAATTTTCTCTGTGTATCACGAATGCAACATAAAATCCACCACTATGGCAAAATACCATCACTGACTTGGGAAGTGGGAAATGTGTTCCTTACTGATCTGTACTGCTTCATGTGCTGTTTTTTTGTATGACATTTATAGAGCACCAGTAAAGCATTTTACCATGACAGCATTTTTTTTTTTATTGATGTTATCTCATAATCCAATCATTATTAGGAGAAAATGTCAGTTGATTTTCTGCATTACTAAGAACATGAACAAAGAAAACTGTGTAATACAAAGCTTTCTGTGTGGAATAAAGAAATCTAATCATTCTCATGATTTCATCAGTGGAGCAGTTCACAGCTTTAGGGCAAGCTGTGATGAGCTATGCCACTTCAGAGTTAACCAAAGAAAGAAGAAAAGGAGAAATGTAATGGGGTTTGAGGAGTGTAATTAGAGTAGAGGACAGAAAAAAACGACCCTTCACAATTCAATTATTAGATTATTATGAAGGAACTGTCTTTTGAATTGTTTTTAAGCTAAAGAAATCATAAGACAGTATTTTTATGTGACCATTTCCCTTTGCATTTAAGGATTATATGCCAAAAATTCTTCATAAATCTTCATTAAGATGTCAGAATTCCTTGTGAAGCCTTTCTTTATTTGCATTCTCTTGTACAGTTATTAACAAAAGACTCTTTATGTCTCCACCCAGCTTGATTTCAGTCTTGAACTCCATTTTCCTTTTATTATTTCATAGAATCTCGTTACTTGACTGAACTTGGTAAATCATTTCTTGAGGACTTGGTTGGAAGCCAGAGAACAGTAGTGATGAGGGCAGTTTGCGAGCCCAGGGAGAATGGGGACAAAGAGAGGCAGGTCACCAATGATACTGGCTCCTGGAAATAGATTTCTACAGTTGAAGCCTAGAGTTAGATAAAGCCTGGTTGTTGTTGTTATTACTATTATTATTATTAGATTTTTCTCATAAGTTATTTGAAAATCAGTATGGTTGGTTTAAACAATGACAAAAATATGAGCTATTTAAGGGGTTTAGTGACTATTTAAAATTTGTGCCATGGTGATGATCAACAACTGGAATTGAAGTTTCTATTGAAATCTTGTGCTTTATTCCTTTGAAGTTTGTGAGATTGACTTGGGATATTCCCAAGCATTTAGGACCTTGTGACTGCTGGGATTTCAGAGTTGCTCAAGGATCAGAGTGAAACGAGGGAGGGTGATTACTCTGTTATCAAAAACCTTTTCCCATCTCAGGTAGCCTCCATTCCCATCCTTTGCTTATTCATTAATCTAAATCCTCAGCTCATTCTAAAATAGTTGTTAGCAAAAATATGTGCGAATGCTCATTCAAGAATATAAAATGTTTTCAAATATCCTTTTACATTGTGACTTTGGGAATGAAAAATTCTAACTGAACTTTGCCTTGCATTTTCCTAACATTCATTCTGAACCCCACACAGATAACATTTTTCTCCTGTGGGAAATTTAAACATTTTCCCCCCTAATTTTCCCACCAGCACTATTTGAGTGCCTGCAAAAATGCATATTGATAGTTTTTTTAGTGGGGCCTGATTTGTGGTTGTTAGTGGTGAATGTGAAGATTAGATGTGGTTCAGGCTCAAAAGGAGTTTAAAATCTGATAGAAATAAGACCTACCACAACCATGGATATAAATCTCTGTGGATAAATGTAACTATAAGTATAATGTACCCCATCTCTCACGTCTTGCTCACATTGAATTCCTTCCATATTGAGGCATCTACCTCATTATTAGATCATTCTGTGGCTGCTTACTTGCTATAGTACTGCCCTTAGAATTGTTTGCTGGGTGTTATACACTTCTTATTTCTCAAGTAGTCTGGAGGATCTTTAGAAGGTATGCAAGAAACAATATCTTGCAAAAAACAAAAACAAAAACAAAAAAACTACAATTCTGTTTTTTATATCCAAGGTCATGGTGCTTTGTTTCTAATGATATTATAGGATGAAGAATTGAGAGCTGTCTTGGTTTGGGGGCATTTGAGCAGGCTGTTAACTAGAGAGGTATCAGATATTAACCATGGGAGAGTTGTTGGGGAAGGAAGAGGAGAAATCATGCCCTGTCAGTTTTTTGGTTGCTTCTTTTGAATTGTTCACCCACCTCTTAAAATTTATGTATTTTTGACTTCTGAAATATTGTTTAATGAGAACCTGAGCATGGCTCTGTGTTTTACTGAGATAATGTGATTTTTTCCCCCCTTAAGACATCAGTCACTTATTTTGCTCTCAAATCTGCAATTTTGGCAGAGCTTGGGAGGGACAGCTTATCTCTGCTTCGCATAGTGTCAGTTGGAGTGTCAGCTCACTCCCGTGGCTTGCAAGTTGGTGTTGCCTGTCAACTGGATGCATCAGTTTCTTTCCTTGTGGGTTTCTCAGTTGACTGCTTGAGCTTCCTTATGGTGTGGTGGCTGGGTTCCAAGCATGAGCATTGCAAGAGACAGAAGTAGAAACTGTGAGTTTAAGACTTGAGCCTGGAAACTGGTACTATATTCTAAGTTGATAATGTGAATTTTAAATAGGCAAGTATGTGACTTATGGAAGTATTATTTGAACTTCATTTAATGAATTAAATGGATATATCCAGGGTGGCTCCTGCTTTGGAGAAGATGACCTTATTCCTACTAAGGAGTAAAGGAAAGTGCCAAGTCCATGAGGTATAGTTAATGCTTATAAGGCCTGATTTACTATTGCCATTCAGGTGAATGAGGTGTCAGGGACAAAGGACTGGATCCCAGCTTGAGCTTCTTGGTGGGATGAGGGAGGCACATTTGCATTAAGATTGCGATGAGGATGTTGACAGCCCTCTCTTTTTCCCTTTTGGCCCTGTGACTTTATTAGCTGAGCTAATACTTACTTAGGGCTTACAGTGTACCAAATACTTTACAGATATTAACTCAATTATAGTCCCATTTGAGACTGTGTTACTGGTAGAATCTTAGAGTACTGCTATTGATTTTTAAAAATGACATTACTTTTTGAAAAGATTATTATTAGTAATCTCTTGTCTTGTTTTATTTCTCTGTATAATATATATAGCTTGTTGCTATTTAAAGACATCTTAAAGGTATACTGAAATTCTTGCAATTTGGATGTTTTTGAACACATACTTAAATCCTTCCTCATTATTGTAATTTCTCTTAACACTAGAATAGATATTATCTTGTCGTATTTTACTTTTAATTTAAAAAATCTGATTTAATGAAAATCCAAGTATTTTAGTTTGGATATTACCATGCTATCAGAATTGGCAGGGTCTTCCCTTGATTAAATCTTATTTCTACTCAAC
Organism: Pteropus vampyrus; assembly: GCF_000151845.1. Classification (NCBI taxonomy): domain Eukaryota; kingdom Metazoa; phylum Chordata; class Mammalia; order Chiroptera; family Pteropodidae; genus Pteropus; species Pteropus vampyrus. The sequence continues at coordinate 503,903 of NW_011889595.1, read as the reverse complement.
ATCATTTTATAGTATATTGAGTATAATGAGCACCAGTGTGGAACTGTCCCCTCTTTTTAGCTGAGGTCAATTGGCAGCCAGTATACACTGTTTCTTTATTTTGGAAAGGTTTTGCTTGGGCAGAGACTCCTCTTTTAACCAAATCCTGCTTTTCATCTGTTTTTAATGGCAATGGACCACATTTTCCAGCCATTTGCAAATAGTGCCTGTCTGGCGGGATTTCCTGGACACAAAGCCTTGACGACAATTACTGGCCAACTTTTTTTGAACTTCAGTGATTAACCTGGTTATTTGTTCTGTATTTTCTGCCATGGGAACCAATAAGCTTATCTTTTTGCATTTAGTAAAGGGTCCAAGAATAACCTATTTGCTAATTAGATCTTTTGTTTTCCCCAGCCTATTAACTTTGGTGAATCAACTTTTCCTTCCAATATCCAGCTATTAATCTACAAGCCAGTACCATGCAAAGCAATGTTAATTTCTGAACAACATTCCTGTGGTAGACTTTGGTCTTTGCAGTTTTAGAATCCTTACCTTATAGACTGACATAATCCAAACATGGCAGGAACGGAACATCTGTGGTTTATGATTAAAACTCGGTTGGTTAATTAAAAGATAATTTTATACTACAAATGTCATTAATATGCCCTATGTACAAATAATAATTTTAAAAGCCCATATGTAATGCGTTATCCTCAATGATAAGATGATCCTTTTTTTTTACTCTATAAAAATAAGAGAAAGATAAAACTCAGTTGCTGCTACAAGTCGACTGTAAATTGTGCCAGTCCTCCAAAAGGGGAACAAAGCCTTCTAATAATGGAAAGCTGGAGAAGTCCTCTGGGCTGGCACCCAGAAAAAGCGATACTTATGCCCAAGTCACATTCTTTTTCTTCTGTAGGGTGAGTTGAGATGATCTGTGAGATGTGTGTGATTCTAGTGCTTCCCGCTGTCACTTAGGAATGTGGCACAGTTTAGATTAGATGGTCTCTAAGGTTTTCCTGTTTTTTAGCATCCTAGGTGTGCATGGAATGGTGCATACATTCACCAAAGGAATAAGTTTTTGATTATAATGCATATGAAAGAAAAAAGATGCTTCAATTTAAAATGTTGTATATGATAACAGCTTTTCAGAAGTACAGCCTTTCTGATAAGTGATGAATGTATACATGTTGCTGGATACTATTAATAATAGAATAATTTATTCAGTGGCACGAGACCACACTGAAGATATATGCAAATCTGGTTTTCTTTGTAGCCCACTTGAGGGCTTTCCATGATTCAACAGCTCCAGGACCGTAGGAGTTCTGTTAGGAAAAGTTACACATTGTTGTAGATGGAGCATGATTTACGGTCATTGTAATCAATGGCCAGACCATCGCTAGAGATATTTGGGATGTATTCTGGGTTAGTATTAAAGAACCGTGATATTTTAATTATCAATATATTTACCTAGTTACACAAAGCTAGATGAGCATGGGGCAGACTGAAACATATTTGGCACATCTTTGCAGGGCTCTTTTTTGAAAATGAGACGGTTTTCTACATTTGGAAGTATAATTTCTTGTGGAAAAGTCTGTTTAATTATGTTTTCCCCCAGGGGCTCGAAAGTTAAATATAGAAATGCTATGACTCCTGGCTTTGGTACTTATAAGTGTCACTAAAATTTATCAACATTTTATTCATTTTTTGTTTAATTAAAAAAAAAAACATTTAAACAAGTAAGCCAATTTCTTGTATGTATGAAACTATGAGGACCATATAGGCAAAGTGTCCTCAAGCCTCACTCCTTTCACCCCCTCACTGAGAAGTTGGACCTACCACTGCAGGTCACAATGATTAAAAATGCCACCTGTATTTATATTTATATTGCTGGATGTTTCTGCTTCTAGCAGTTTTCCCCTTTCAGTTGAGTTTTATATCTCCTTGAAGGGGTCTGGGAAGAAAGCCTGTCAATTGGAAGATAAAACAGAACAAAAAACAAAAATGTGGAAAACATAAATTTATCTAAATGCAGATTTTAGAAATTCATCTCTGGAACACAAATGCAGAAGCTTAAGTCATGTATTTCTTTTCTAGAAGTGCAGCTCAATTTCCGACACTATGAAGGGCTGTCAACTGCTTCTCCCCCTTGTAGCTCAGCCCTGCAATGAGTCACATTCTTTAGTGAGAGGGGAGTACTTCCCTGCCTTTCTCTTTTTTGTATCTCCTCCTCTCTCCATCTCTTTCTTTCTCTGTGTCTCTTTCTCTTTTAAAACCTCATCAACCTCCCAGCTGTGATTGGACCTAAGAATGTTAATCTCTGAGTAGTGAGCTGGCCCGAGACAGCCAGTGAGAAACCAGAGCCCATAGTCACCATTGTGGATGGCCACTATGAACCAAGCAGGAAGCGACATGTACTGTAAGCAGAGTACCAGGCCAGGAACCTAGCGGCTTGCATTTGTTTAGAAAGTGAGGTCTTACTCTGTACACAGCCTAAGGGGGAATTTTTGGACTTGACTGAACTTAATGCTTTATAATATTTATTTTCTTTTAATTTTGGATTCAGATTCTTAAAATTCTGAGTAACTTATTTTTTCTTCCAAGGGATACTAACAAGAAGATTAAAGAAAATTTTAGGAGCGTTTGGCTTTTGTGCCAAATTCCTACACTATTTATGAGCTATGGGTCTTCAGGCAAGTCTCTCAAACTTTTTGAACCTCAGCTTCCTCATTCCTAAATTGGGGATAATACTTTGCAAGAGTATTGTATTAAATGAGATGATGATGCAAGTATAATACTTGAGATTCTATAGGAGACCAACAGCAGGCTGGTAGCTAGTACCAGCAGCTTCAAGAGAGTGACCTCAGCTGTATTCTTGACTTTGGCATTGTCTTGTTAGCTCCTAATCTGACCTGCTATTGAGAAACAGGTACTATGAAGCATCTGTTGGGGAGAATGCCTTTATGGCTTTTCTGGTGCACTGTAGGTCAGGCACCAATACCTGTGTTAGACATTGTCAGTGTTCAGGGACCATCACTCTCAACCTGAGATAGACCAACAGCACCCACCAGAAGGCATGTACTCTTGAATACAGATGCTGATTATTTTCAGTTAAACAGGTACAAAAAAATATGTGTCTATAATAACACTGATAAAAGAGAAAGAGCTTATTTCTTTGGAAAAATAATCACTCAATTTTCAAAACGATTTGCAACAAAATCGTTTTTCAGAGAGATCTCTCTCTCTGCATTTAAAATGTGGTTAAAACAAACCAAGCGAAAAAGAATTTCAGCATAAACTTTCAATGGTACAAAGTAAAGTACACTTGTGTCCAAGGTTGGACTCTTTTCTTTTTTTCAAGCATCTTATGTAGGGAAACCCACAATTGTTCCCATTGCTTATTATTTTATATTTTAAACTTAGCTTCATAATGCTTCTGCTGCTGTTCATGAGTATATCTTCAAATGCTATTTTAGTTTCGCCCTCTCCTTCATAGTGGATCTTTGAAGCATGTAGAATTTTAGGAAGTCATTGTCGTCAGCATGCAGCTTAGAGAATTTCATTGAGTCTTTTTGGTCCTCTGTTTTCTCATCAGTAGAATACTAATATTGGCATTGCTTACCTAACAAGGTTTCTGTGAACCCAATAATAATAGCGAACATTTATAAACAATTATTATGTGCCAGGCACTATGCTAAGAGTTACATGCCTTAGTAACTTTAATTTCAATATTACTATATGGGGTGGATGCTTTTGTCCTAATAATAATAATGGTAGCTAATGCTTATAGATAGCTTTTGACCTGCCAGGCTTTGTTTTAAGGTCTTCTTATGTAATTGGTGTTGGTGAAAAACTGAGGCACAGAAAGATTAAGTAACTTGCTCAAGTTTATATAAGTAGTAAGTTCAGGAACGAGAATTGGAGGACTGGAACACAACCTGGCTCCAGACCTCTTGTTTTTAACATTAATTTTTTTTCTAGTTTTATTGAAATATTATTGATATATAACAGTGTATAAGTTTAAGATGTGTAACATAATGATTTGATATATTGACATATGTCACCTCACATAGTTAAACATTTTTTTCTTATGATGAGAATTTTTAAGATCTATTCTCTTAGCAACTTTCAAATATACAACATATTATCATTAACCGTAGTCACCATGTTGTACATTACACCCTCCAAACTTATTTTATCTTATAACTGTAGGTCTGTACTTTTTGACCACCTTTACCCATCTCCTCTACACCCGCCACCCTCTCCAAACCGATTCACCACTATTTGATACCTCTATTTTACAGATAAAGAAACAGAAATAGAAGCTGAGTAAACTGTCCAAGGTCGCACAGCTATAAGTGGCAGATATAGCCTTCAGACCAGTTTCTTTGTGACTTAGCTGGCCACACCATTGTCCGTTGTGCAGTTACAGCTTTGGAGCCTGAGGCTATGGGATTAGATCTGGCTCCGGGGGCTCTTTGCCCTCTGCTGTCACAACAGCAGAGAAAGCGCATATAAGGGGCAGGCACCCCTTAAAGGCCCTGGACTGCACTGAAGCTGTTGTGTTGTGTATTAAAACCTACAGTTTCTTGATTCCCGAGGTCAGAGAGACACAGAGGTGAAACGGACTCTTCTTTTTGAAGTTAATCCATGTACTGGGTGAGCAGGAGGTACGGAGTGATTTTCCTGGAAGAGCTGTGGTGCCAAGTCTTGTCTAGGGTCCAGCAGTGGCCTTAGAAGTGCCAGTGGGGAATGGTCCAGAAGAAAAAGAATGAATTCCCAAAGGCCATTTGTGTCATCAGCAGCAATGTCTTAGAGGGCAGGGCAGGAAGATGATAGCTTCCTTGTCTTTGGGAAAGATCTTACTGCCTTCCCCTCGTTATCCTTATAACTGGAGAAGAGAGAAATATCTGCCATTTTACTTTACTTATAAAGAATCAGAATTTTAGGTTTAATGAGCTCCCCATGCTCTACCAATTTATAGAGAATTTTGAAAATTAATTGGGAAAGACTTCTATTACTGTTTATTTTGATGACTTGAGACCAAAAAGACTTGGGAAGGATTTTATTGTTAAAGAGAGAAGAAATATCACCAAACTTGGTATTTTTGTCATTTTAGTCATATAAAATTTCAGACATAGAAGTAGAGAAATATATACCCCACCACATACCCCTTACCTAGATTTAAGAATAGTTAACATTTGCCAGATTTGTTTCATATATTTTTAAATGGAAGTATTTTCAAGCAAATGATAAATATATTTTAACCTTAAATACTTAAATAGGTATCTCTAAAAAATTAGGACTTCTCCTACATAATAAAGTTACCATTTTTCAGACTTAACAAAATTAACAATGATTTATTTTTTCTTTTCATTTTGAACATTTTCAAACCTGAAGAATTCAGTGTTGAAAAAGAGTGTATTCTTCCATCATCTAGATTCAGTAGATCTTAACATTTTGCCACATTTCTATCCATGTGTATTCTTTTCTTTTTTTTAACTAAACCATTTAAAAGCAAGTTATAGGCAATGTGAGATTTTACCCTAAATACTTCAGCATACAGCTCCTAAGAATAAAGACATTCTTTTACACAATAACAAATACCATGATTATACCCAAGAAAATTAGCCTCAGTTAATAATATAACCTACTTCTCCCAGTTCCAAACGTCTTTCTCAGCTGAGAAGGAGAGAGAGGTGGGTGGAGAGAGAGAGAGAGATTGAGAGAAATTTCCAGTCAGGATCCAAACAGGGCTTACATATGGCATTTAGTTGTTATGTCTCTCTTTTGCTTCAAAACAGTTCTCTCCCCCTCATCACTTTCTTTCTTTTTCTCAGCACTAACTTTCTTTTTATTTTCTTTTTAAAAATACTTTAGACCAGTATCCCACATGGGTTCCTTATGATTAAATTAGGTTTAAGAATTTTGACAAAAATACAACAGCATTTTGTGAATTTCTTATCGTATCACATCAAGATACAAAAATAATTTCTTAATATCATCTAATACCCTGTACATGCTCAAATTTTTCCAGTTGTCCCAGATGTGGTTTTTTTGTTGGTTTATTCAAACTAAATATTGTGCATCATTTAAAAAAGAAAAAAAAACAGTAGTAAACTACACAGTCTTAATCCTATTCTTTGAAAACACTTTAGATTAATTCTTATGTGTCTGTAGATGGCAACTATAGCCGCCCCTCCTTTTTTTCTTAATAGAAATTACTTTTAGAAATGACAGTAATTTATTTTAATTACTTTAAAAAATAAAGTACAATTTTTGTAGAAAAGTATACAAATTTTAAATCTATTGCTTGATGAATTTTCACAAATTGAAAATGCCCACATGAACAGCTTTCATGAAACAGGACATTCCCAGCTCCAAGAAGCGCCCCTGCAGCCCCCTTCTAGACCCTCACTCTCCCTCCCCGAGGGTGCCAGTCTTCTCATGTCCAGTGTCATGGGTTCTTCTATCTGCTCAAAATGACTTCTATTTCCCTAAAAGAGGTAACTCAAATTAGAGATGCTGTAAAAGATATATATTTTTTAGTTACAAATTACAAAAGCCCAACTTCAAAGAAATTTTAAATGATATATTGTGTATATTTCACACAAAATAATTCCCACAACAATGTTTTACATAATGGTTTTATTCTATCACTGGCTCCCCCTGCTTCCCCGAGAAATAGGATTTCATCCAAAACACTAAAGGTTAAGTTATCAATAGAACTCAAAGGGCATTTTGTTTCCATTTGTATAAATTGATTAATGTTTTTTAAGTCCATGCATATGTTAACAATGGAGGCAGTCAATTATGGGGAGCTTAGCAAGGCATTTTTAGAGTTCTCTTCAGTGGTGACCAGTTTGTAGTGAAATCAGGAAAAGAGCAACTCTTTTCACTGAAGGAAATTATTTTGATTAGTAACTCTCAAAGGATAATAAACAGTCAAATAATTCTGAAATCTTCTGGCTTCAGACAAGTAATTACAATGAGCATGCAGTTAAAAAAAAGAAAGAAAATTAGGATGGGGGCATGTACAATCAATTAAATGCAAGTAATTACATCATGAGGGCATCATGAGGGCTTCACAATTTTATGGTACATTAATAATGTGGCAAAGCATGCATCCTGCATTCTCGTAAGAAAGCCACCGACAGATAGAACAGCATCAGTGTCAGTGGGAGTCTCTTGCCCCAGGTTGGTTTTCGTGGTCTTCCAGACTCCAGGCTATGGGGCTCTGCAGCTGCTAATAAGTAACTTTCTGATGGGCCGAACGGAAGGGTGGGGGTGGGTGAGTGATGGAGGTCTGCTGGTTTGTGGTGTCTAGTGAAGCCTTCTTAGGTCACTGATATGCCCCACATAAATCAGGTCATGTGGGTCCTGCATTCTGCATCTGGGTGATACTGCTGTAGGCACCTGAGTGTGACTTTGTTTTGGATGTCTGGAGTTTTTTAGGGGAGATAGGCATCTACCTTCACTGGTGTGGTTTTCAGTGTGGTATGCCCTAGTGACATTAGTTTTGAAGGGACTTGCTAAAGTTAGAAAGTGAGATTGAACAGCTGGGTTGATGTACTAGTGCTAGGTTCCCACCAGTTGTTTCAAGGGGATGGGAAGAAGCCACCCAGAGAGCCGTGCAGCAGCTGTGACCCTGAGCCAGGGGAAGCTACATTTTGAAAGCACACTAAGAATAGACACACATAGGCTCTTGATTTTAAAGTAAGGATGAAGGTTAAAAGCTTCTGGATGCAAATAGCTCAGTTCATTTTTAAAAAACACAATTTTAATTTCAAGCTTTTAATGTAATCTATATTAACTCTGCTTTGGATAAACTTTGTCATTGAGGTGCCTTGGAATCAGGGCTTCATAGCATCACACTCAAAATTGCCCAGTGGTAGGAACTGCCTGTTGTTTTTCAGTTCTGATCAGCGAGTATAAAAATATTGCTGTAATGTCTGAAGCGTATTGTATGTTCAGACAATGCAGCTGAATTGAATCTGAAGCCATGCTTGGAATAAATACCACAAATGGTATATTCTAATTTCTGAAATGTATTCTACAGCATATTAATAAAGTGAAGAAAAGATTATACCTAAAAAAAATTAGAGAAATGTTGAGTCAAGTTAATTTAAACCCCAGATCCTTTTATAATAATAACAGTATATATAGTATAAATTTTAGGAGGGGAATAATAACATTCAGTGTTTCCTAAGCTTGTTTGATAACAAAACTCTTTTGGGTGTGGGTATGGTGGAATTATCTCCTAGGACTAATATTCTATAGAATGTACTTGAGGTGACCCTGCCCATAACTGTATCGCCTCACAGACAGTGCGATTGAGCCCCAAAACTTTTGTTACCTGAGAAGTAGATTTTAGGTTGAAATGCCAGATAAAGCCCATCTGTGCAGCGATGTGATTTGCAGATTCAGAAGTTTCTCCCCTTAATTACCTCACAATGACTTAGTATTAGTTATTCCCCAGCCCCCACCTTAGCACACACTTTAGTTTTTAGATTTTTGTCAAAATAGTTGTTGTCAGTATTATGGGAAATTTCCAGACTAAAGTTCAATTGCCCGGCTTATCTTAGACTCTTTTTGTAAGACCATGTTTGCAAAAATGTAATGTTCAAGGAACATTTTAGAGCGAACTAAGAAAATACAGATAGGTCATTTAGATAGTCATATGAGGTCAAATTTCTATCATTTTCCTCTTGATTTCATTTTAATGTAATAATAGACTTCTACCCTTTTCTCACATTAGGCAACATATGGTAACTAACATTTGTATATTTTCCTGTACTTTTGTATTAACATTATCTTTATTATGTGTCTGAGTATGCAAACATGAACCTTTTCTCAGAAAGTCATTTGAAGTGCGTGCAAATCCTAAACTGAAATGAACTGTTTCTTTTAATGTAACTACTTCTATTTCAGAGCTATCACAAAAATGTACCTTGTGTAAGTGTTAAAAATGTAAAATGTTATATTCGGTCGCTATATTTGCATCTCCAAATCCATCTTCAGAGTCCTTTTACCTCTTCCTTTTAAGTCATAGCAGAGAATTGGCTTCTGCTTATATTTGGTTTATGCTTTTAAAGTAATATTGTACTTTTTCCTCTCCTTTCTCCCTAACATTAACTACAGGATTTCATGTTGCTCATTTGTTTTATTGTCACGAAGAGTCTCTTTTCTTGACAATATGGATTAAAACCAGTCTGATTAAAACCAGTCAGTTAAAAGGTCAGCTTCGCCAGCAAGTTTACACACTACGTGACTCAAGGGCTTCAGGAGGGACTAGGAGGGATGAGTATGTTATTGAAGCAGGACGGGGAAGAATCTGTCTTATGGGGCCCTTTCCTCTGCCGGACCAAGCCTGTAGATGTTGTTCTAGGACAGAGTTATGCTATCAACAATACCCACTGTCCATGCCCTTTTTTCCTTCCTTCCTAATTGTCCAGGTTATTTGCGTCAGCCTCTGTGGGTTCACAGGGTGGTATCATGTCATGGAAAAAGCCCCAGGCCTGACTATCAGAACAAGCTTGGACTCTGCTGTGTCATATAGAACCTCAAGGAACTTGTTAAGTCATTTTACTTCTCCCAACTCAACATCTGGATCTTAAAAATGGAGATTAATAAATCTGTTATGTGAGAATCAAATTAAGGTAATTTTGGAAGCTATAAAATGCTATATAAATGTCAACTGTTACTCTCAGACATTATCACCATCATTACTGTAAAGATTGTGATATATGCCTAAATGGATTATTATCATCATGACTATCATTATTAATGAATATTAGTACCAATTTGTTCATACATTCAGCAAACATTTATTGAGTTTCTACTACATGCTAGGGTGGTGCACTTTCAAGGCCCATGGTGGGTGGCACCTAGTAGAGGCTCAATTGACTCTTTTGCTGAATAGAACAGGAATGAACTGATAATGTTTTCACTTGTTTTAGAGGGTGTTGTAGTATTCTCTAGCATTCATGTCCTTACAGAGGCAAGTCAAGAACAAATCTTTCTGGATATATTTTTTGATTACGTTATAAAGATAAATAAGATATGCATAAAATTCATTTGATATGGACATTGAAAAGCAAAATGATCTGCCAAAAGAAACTCATTAAATATTTTCACTCACTCACTCATTCATTCATTCTTTTTCTTAGTTCATTTATTCCATGAGTAATTTTTTAATATCTGCTGTATGGACGTCAGACCTTCTACACTCATTCAGTCCACAGTTGGAACTTCTGAGAATCTGAGAGCTTATTTAAGGTCTCCTTCAGTTTCAATAGCCTTTTAAAAAGTCTCGTGGAAAGGAAAAATTTAAAAGCACCCTGTAAAGAAAATACTATTTCCTCTGACAATTCTTATGATCTATATCCTGCTTCATTCCTTACACAGAGTTCCTCTAAAAGTCAATGGAAATTGCGTAAAGGGTCTGAAGGCAGGATGTGCCTTGCAGTGGGGTGAGAAGGAGCCATGTGACTGGTCATCAGACTAAATTTAAACCATTATTTGGAGTGAATATATAATTAACATGAGGGTTAAAAATGAAAAACGCAGCTGCAAGGGTAGGTAAAAAAAAGTTGGGGGAGCAAGAAAACAAATGCAGGTACATGAGGCATGCATTCTCTTTTATAAGAACAGTCGAAGATAATTTCATCCTAATCTTTCTAGATACAATAAATGCCTCTCCCTTCTGGATCAGGCAGATGACAGCAATAACAGCACCGCAGCTGAGAGTCTCCAGAGCTGACAGGTGCTGGATATAAGATGCCCCAGATAGTCCTGTGAAGTGTAGACAGTGCTAGGGATGATAGGCCCCACTTGATCTGCCCTAGACGGGAGCTGCTCCCATCTGTTGACGCCTTGTTTAGAGTCTCCCCCTTGCTCAAACAGCTGCCAGAGGCAGCCATAAAATGTTGCTTAATTATAGAATTTCCCTTCATCCTCTTGATCCCTTCCTTCTACTGCTCCTTTCCTCCTCTTTTGTGCCCCTCCCTGGTTCAGAGCACCTTTAAGCTAAGTACTCATGGGAGAATTACAATGGCGCCTTTTCCAACTCGCAGTTAAGGGACTGACAAGATTTTCAACCCTACACTCGAGCTGTGGAATTATTTTCAGAGGCTGTAATTAACAATTATAGGTTCAAATGTGGAATGCAGCATTATTTTTTAAGCAGAGAGTGAGTTCATTAGGGGGAGGATAGCTTTTTCGTTCTCTTTTTTTCTGATTGAAAAAATAATGTTTACAAAATGAAGACAGTATAAAGAAATCTAAAGATATGAGTAAAGTCTGCTTTCTTCTCATTTAGGTGTATGTGTATTAACCAAAATGAGATTGTGTTCACTTAGCAATATACTGTGTACATTTTTCTATTTTAACAAATATAGGTCTATGTCATTTATAATGTTGGTTTAGTCTTTTGTTGTCTGACTAAACCATAATTTATTTAGTCATTTGACACATTTAAAATATAAACAAGGCTGCAATGGACATGCCTGTGCATATATTTTGCATATTTGTTGTATTGGTTTGGAATTATGTTTGTGATTAACAGAGATATAAAATGAGATTTTATCTCTAACATTAATGAAATCTGAAGTAAGGCAGTAAAGGGTTGGCTTGATGGCTCCACATGGACTTATCTTTTTTCTATTTCGTTCTTCCTACAAATAGAGTGGCTTCTATTTCTCATGATTTAAGAGGGCTGCTGTAGCTCTAGCCATCAACATCCACATTCCAAGCTGGAGGAAAGAAGACGGGTGGAAAGCAGAAAAGTCTGTGGTCCCTTCCATGTGAAGAACTTCTCCTGAATCTCACATAGCACTTCTGTTTGTTCAGTTTATTGTTTGGAATATAGTCTCTTGGCCATACCTAGCTCCTCGAAGAAGAGGAAAGCAGAAATTCAGAAGCAGCCTGTCATATCTACCTAATTGTGTCCTTCGTATAAGCTTAGTGGAAGGGGGAGTTGCTGGATCAAAGCTTTCTTAAGGATTTTGTTACAGGTTGGTAAACTACCCTCTAGAAAGATGGTACCAAGTTAAGTTTAGTTATATGTAACTGTGACCCCTTAGTAAGGCTGTGAGTTCTTTTGTAAGCCTTCAATAGGCATTTTTAAAGCTATTTTCCTGAAGCTATATTCTTTTCTTTTGTTTAAATCACACGCTCTATAGAAGGTGATGTGGGTCTTTTTATATATTTACAATTTTTTCTTCAAAACCTATATCTGTACAAGTAAAACATTCATTCCAAATATTTGGAGGACATTTGCCTGAAAATTTAAATATTTCTCTGCTTCTAAGAAAACTTATTTGGAGATTGAATTAATGAGCTAACCAAACTAAGATGGCTCTCTTCCGATTTGAAAAATCTTCCTGCCAGTTAAGTAAAAGGCACAATGAAAAAGCTGCTTTGCCCAAGTCAGTGTTTAGACAAAAATGTCTGATTTCTGTTATACCCCAAGCGTGGCCATCAGCAACTCCCAAAATGAAGGAATTATCTGCTTATGGTTCCCTCCTCTCGGATGAGGTCTCTCTTTTCTTTTAGTGAAAGGATATTAAAGATCGTCATTAATGTCAAATTTTTATAGCTTTTGTTTCAACATTAACAAATTTGGTATCACTCCGTGTCTTGATTTGATTATTCAGGTTGATTATCTCAGCCTTTTGTTCATCTTTTTATAATTTTAATTAAAAAAATTTTAATTTAACACACAATTAGGAAGAGATGGCAGGCTGCTTTTTAAATTTTGCATAAGAGAAAGGAGGGGAATTAATATTTATAGTGTCATGTGTGTCTGGCACTGTGTAGGTTCTTTACTTTTGTTAACTTTTATTATCTTCTCTTCAGAGTTAGAAAATGACCCACCATAGTATCACTGTCCCTAAAGAATCATATAAAAACAGATGATTGATTATTCCAGTGCTGCTTTTCAGTCAGAGCTAACTTTGAAAAAAAAGTGACAGTTTGTAAATCAGTAGATGGAAGTACCTTTTATACTCTTGCAAATTTCCTATAAGTTTAAAATTAAAAGTTACATATACATAAGTAGATGTTTATTTTATGTGAGAATTAATACCAGCTACTTTGGTAAAGGACAGTGGGGTTTAGATGGGGAAATCAGTCATAAAAGTTGAAACATACATACTTTTCTTTTTTGTTAACTAAAAAGGGTTAATGAAGTGTAGTATATTTTTAAATTAACTTTCACCTGTGGGTAAAAAGCTAACTATTTGGAATTTGCACAAACATGCTTTGTATAAAACTCTAGAGTACTTTTTAGGTTAAATTTGTTTTTCCATTTGTTGAGTTGCAGAACTTTAAGTCTTTTCTGTAACCTCATCTGAACTGTGGGTAGAACCGTGGGGGTTAACTAGTGTCATCGTGTAAATAATTAAAAAACTAAATTAGCTTAAAACTTCTTGAGCATTTCTGTTAGGCAAAAAATGGGAAGACTTTAATAGTCTTTTTTCTAGTCTTATGTTTTTGACTCAAGCTGAAATCCCTTTCTACCTTAAATGTAAGGCTGAAAGTTTTGTGCCAACACGGGTGGCTCATCAACCCCAAATGGACCTGATAGGGCACTAACTAAAGGAATTGCAGCTTTGGCCTTTTCTTACACTGGGTCTGAACTGTTTTTGTTAGAATGCAAAAAAAAAAAAAAAAAAAAAAAAAGAGGTCGAGGAGCTATCTGAGGCTGGTGGTTAGCTAGATCTTTTGTGTTTTGAGAAAGAATTTTTTTTTGGGGGGGTGGTTTTTTAGATCAATTATTACTTAGCCACTCTGACCATGTGAAATTAAATATATCTGTAGTTCTTGTAGTGTACCGATATCTGCCATATTTCCCCCCCACTTTGGGGGGTTCATATTTTGCATTTGAATTTCTTGTATCCCTTTAAACAGTTGTTATAGATTTTCATAAGAGAAGGGAGGGGAATTAATATTTATAGTGTCTGGCACTGTGTAGGTTCTTTACTTTTGTTATTTGGTGAAACAGTCAAAACAAAAATATTCCTTAACTGGTTAATAGCAGAGGTAAAATACAAAACCACTATACACTCTGCCTCACTCGGGTGATACTTGCACCCCAAGATGATAAGAAATACATATAAAGAGATGTAGACTGGGTTAAAACACGAAACAGAATTGGTGTTGGCCAGTGATTACCTTCGAGATCCCTAAGGTCTCTCTCCCCTCCCTTCCTCGGAAGGCTAACTGCATCTCCTTTAAATGCCTCAGATTTTGTCTGATCCTCCAAATCATTTCTTGTAAAATGGGACCCTGGCTCTGAAAAGCGTCTCCATTCTTTCTCCAGAGTGGGGTTGGGGCTCATGCCAGTTCTTTTTCTAGTTCCAGTTGTGTCATGTTTTTCAAATATGTGCAGAAAGTGACTCTGATGAATGGACAACTGGGCCCAGGGAGCTCATCCTCTCCCCAGAATTAAAAAAACAAAACAACGAAAAGGAATTGAATCCCTTCGCATGAGTAGAGGAGAAGCTAGACTAACCCAAAGGAATTTTGGTTTTAAGGAGGCTTTTGGAGCAACTGACATTTAATTCATTTGGCCTCCTCAGAAATAAGAGAAAGGAGGGCAGCCACAGTTTTAGCTTTGAGATATTTTATGTTTGGAGTGTCTTAGGAGCAGGCAAGCAGTGTGTCAATGTCTCATTTAAGAACAACTGGAAAAACAACATGTTGAAACGTGTTGGGCATGGAGAGCCTGGAAAAACAATTTTCAAAGTATTTTAACATTTAGAGTAGCTCGGTGGCTTAAAAACAAACTCCTTTTAAAAACTGTTCGTGAGATTAAAGCTGTTTTCCAGATGGCAGATGTAGCCGATACGGGGAGTATATCTAACATGCAGCTATCAAGACAGAATGTCAGGCTCTAGACAACTTATAATAACAATAAAAATAGAGTCTGGGCTCTGTTAACCTCCGCATTACTCATTATTTCATTGTCACTACCTCCTACCAATTCAATTGCCAGTTTCTAAGACCCACCTTAGGTTGTCTTCTGTTATGTCCATCCGGAGCAGAAGACACCGCCAGCACTCAGGACCATATGCCTATTCATGTGGCATGAATTCAACACTCCACACCTAGCAAATCCCAACATAAGTATCTGGAGATAGTGTCACTTCATCTGGAGGTTGGCCATAGAAACAGCACCATGTCCTAACCCTGAAAAGAACTGGCTGCGTTGGATTTACTGGAAAAGCAATTTAATATACAGAAAGCCTAGTAGACTGTACATCACGGTCTATTTAAAGGATTTTCAGTGGTAATTTTCACCACATGCACATTGGCCAAAACTGATTTTGGAACCGAATCCCCATGGAGGCTACAGCCCTATTCCAAGTGCTTGTCGAATGAGCAAATGGATGAATGTATTCCACTTCCGACTGATAATTCTAGAATTCACCGTTCATAAAGAGCCTTGTCTCTTCACTTCTCATTTCCAACCCAGGTTTTTGTTTGTCAAAAAGGGGAACGTGGGAAAATATGTAGCAAGCACATAATTTATACTTGATATCTTTAAGTAATAAAACAGTGAAATGAACTCTTATGCTGTTGTTTTTCAGTTTCAACACCAGAAACGAACGTGATTTATAAATCTTTTAATAGTGTTTTTGATCCTGCCCTGAGAAGAGAAAAAAAATGCAAAATGTTGATAATAAATTTGAGATACACCAGAGGCCGAAGGCAAACAAGCAAACAAAACTTCAGTCTTTTTTAAAAAAAATTTTTTTCTTGCTTTTTTAGGGAATAGGAAAAATGAGGTTAAAGCAAGAGTTTGGCTCAGTTTGCAGAGGCGACATCAGGTTTGCCTACCATTGGGTGACATTGGGCACCTCACTGGGGAGGACACGGTGCCTCTAGCACAATGGCTCATACTCCGAAACAAGAGTCAAGGGTCGGTGTGAGTCACACCTCAGGCTGTGTTGATGAGTCATTGGCTTTCCAAAGTGGTTTTCTCCATAACTGGCACATTCATGTCCTCTTCTTTCCCTCCCCAGGGACAAAATGCTGGTAAATAAACTCGTGCAGGAACTACGGATATTAGTCTCAGGTGGGCTCACCCTGTGCTTCAGGGTAGATAGCAGGTCTGCTTGACTCAGCTTCTACTCTGACTGAGCAGGTTCAGCTGTGTGTTTGCAGAAAAGTCCATGGTGCTCAGTGGAAAGGATTTGAATAGATAGATCACTACAGCTGGGCATGGCGGAAGTGCTAAAAGACCTTTCACACTGTTGTGGCTACTACCGCTGCTAATTTAAACAAGTGGAGGCTTCTTGGCATGGCTGTGATGGAAGTCGAGGATTAGAGCCTGGTAGTTAAAAATACAATCCCTGTCATTCATTCAGAATTCCAGAGAACTCTGAAATTTTTTGAATTGGCAAGCGAATGATAAGAGACCGGAAGCATGTACCAAAATAATGCTTCTGGTCTTGTATCATCTTTTATTAGAGGATCTTAAAAAATTCTGTGTTTACATATGACTTATTATTCCTGTGTCATTGACTGCATCTATGTTTAATGAGCTGCCTAAGTGAAAATATGACTGGAACCTTTTAACTATAAGTTCCTTGTGGTTTCAAAGAAGGATGAGCTTTCTCATCCAACACACTTCTATTATGTGAACAGTCATCTTTATTGTATAGCATGAGAGAGCCAGTTTTTACAGTTTTAGGATTTAATCTATGAATGATATGAATGTTTTGCTAATGGATGGGTCTGCCTAGTACATGTGCAGCCTGACATTTACCCTTTGTATCTTTTATTCCAAATGCATTAGACTGGCAAGAGACAGTGCTGTTTAGGATTTCGGCAAAAAAGAAAAAAAAATTGTAGCTGATTATAGTGTTAGGAAAGCTTCTTTGAGACAAAAAATCATCAGTCGGGGTGACGATGGGAAAGATGACAACTTGGGAGGGAGATTGATGGCTTTAGAAATAAAATGAAACATTAGCTTTGTATCTCTTCAGCCAGGTGAAGAGCTAGCACCTTATTTCTGATTGTCAGTATATGGAAGTTCAAAAGTACTCCACATTGTCTAACAGAGCTGACTGGGTTATGCAGAGAGGAGTAATTTACTGGATGGCTACCCATCAGTTGGGGCTGCCAGTTCACATGTGGTCTTTGAGCTCTCACGGCAATGGGGCGCCACTGTGATTAGCTATCACCAGGTTCTGGTTTTAGGTGACGGAAAAGGCACTATCTGGAGAAAGAATGTGCATCTGGGCCTGGGAGAATTAGTAAGTGTGTATGCCAGCTGTCTTTGTTCTTGTGGTTAAGACCCACTTCTGGTGTCAGTCGGAAGAGCTAAGTACCACTGGCAAAAACAAAACAAAACAAAAGGCGCCACTCAAAGAAATGCAAGATATGAGTAAGAAAGATATGATGTGTCATTTCCTAGGTCTTGAAATTTAAATAAGAACACACAGCCAACATGTGTAATTTAATTGAAACACAGGCAGCATGTATCCCTGAAATACAACAAAAAAGTAAACCAGCTTTTGCGTATTTGTATTTCAATTTTGATTGGGGAAAGTTTCAAAATTTAATATGAGTCTTGGGTAAGTCTTGCCATCTGGTCCAAGATTAAGCACTGGCATAGCGTTATTGTCTGCTGACAATGGGTCAAATTTACTTGGCCAGCTCTATCTGGGATATTGTTAACCTCTTGCAAATCTGTTTCAATTTCCATTTTTAACACTGATGGCTTTAATTGAACTGGTTCACAACAGGCAAATGGCAAAACTATTTCATTTCGCAGTTTTTAAGCAAATAATCTTCAGTGTATATACACTGATTATAGCACTAAGAAGGTGGTAAATTGGCCTTTAATGTCTGATTTTTAAAAATAAGACAATTTACTTATGCCCTAAATTGGGCTTGTGAATATTATGGGAGTTGCGACAGATGCCTACTATGGGCAGAACACTGTCCTCTGCCACATGAGTCCTTTCTGTCATCAAAAGAGTTTATGTTCCATTGGAAGAAATATCAGCATACCCCACTCCCCTTGCCAAAAAAAAAAAAAAGGATGAAGGGAGAGGTTAAAGAGAAACTGGGATGTTGGAGGTTGAAGCCAAGAGGCACCAAATGTGAATTGGGTTTTGAACCAGTCAGCCTTGGTTGTGTGACCCCAGGCTGCCTTTAAATTCCCATATCTTTAATGTGGTTCTCTTACTGCCTGGCTAGGTCTTGGTGGAAAAGGAGAGGCAGGTTAGAGGCTGTTTCTCAGTCCTGTCCTAACAGCTTTGTTGATGGTAGGGAGCCCTGAGTAATGGCGGACACTAATGTGAAACCAATATATTAAGAAGTGAGGGTGGAGAGGAAGGAGAGGAAAAAGGCTTATATTTGAAGATGAAATCTTTGCCCATGGAAATAAGTAAGCAGCTTATGTTGCTATGAACTCTAAATTCTTTCAAAATTAAGCACTCATAATCATTCCTATTTTTATTTTTTTGTGTGCTTCCAGCAATACAAAATGTATTGCATAGGCCTACTCTATTTCAGAAAGTCTTTGTTGTGTGGCTTCCTTCCATAAAGTTTGTGCAATAGGTCATGAACTGGAGGGTAAATTCATCCAAAAACACTAGGCTTTTCCTGGGCTGTAAGGCAGTGGATTCTATTTTTACAGATAAGATTTTATCTTTGTCTTTAATGGTTTAGCTCTTAGTCAGGATTTTATATTTATAAAATGCTTTTCTTTTTTATATCTACCTTGTACATCATGCACAATAGGTGTACAATCCATGCTTGTTGAATAAACTTGAACCAACTATTGCCAGCCTTGGGAAGGCTGGAGCTGCTGTCCATGCATTCACTGCTGAAGAAGGGAACTTGGAAAACCCAGTGAACGGGCTGACAAATCTGTAGGTGACTTTGGTGGTTGTAATTTTCCCAGAACGGACCTGTTTTACCCTCATAACAAGGAACCAGCATGTTAGTTAGTTTTTTGTTTGTTTGTTTTGTTTTGTTTTGTGTTTTTTAACCCTGATTCGTGGATACAGGTGCTGAGAATAGGATGGGTTAAATGGCATGTCCAGTTAGGTCACACAGGTTCAGAGCTAGCATTAAAACTCAGGTATGTGTGACTCCAGAACCCATAGCAGGCTGTCTGTCTGGAAGACGCCTATGTGAATAATACTTTTATTTCATGGGCAGTGAGGACTAAAGGCCCAGGGGAGACTTGGATCCCAGCTGTCCTTGGGATGAGAGTCTGGAGATGGGGTAGAGAATGGATTGTCAGATAGAGAGGCTGGGGAAGAGATGGAGGGTGGGGAGGCAAACCAGAAAGAATAGAGTGAGGGAAGCTTGGAGGCCATTGCACTCATCTAGGTGAAAGGTCATACAGGAGGCTGGCAAAGAGGATATAGGAGCTAAATTAACAATCCCCTGGAGGCTGATGGGAGGGGCCAGGCAAAGAGGGCTTGGTGTCAGGGAGGGTGGTCATGCTACCCCACCTCCTCTGCTGACATTTTAACCCCAAACACAGAATTTTTCTAATAAATAAAATGGCTTTCTGAGTTTGTCTGTATTGAAGAACACATTAATCTAAGAAAGAAAAATTATTTTATACAACACAGTTTTCTATCAGCTACCATTTTCAGACAAATATCCTTTCAGAGAAGTGCCTACTTTTTTGCCTCTGGGCAAACTGCAGGTCCTGGGATCCGAAGCTCTTTTCCCACTTGGGCAGTTCTCTAAGCAGATACTCCTGATGTAGAGGTAAGGAGTCGATTGTTCTTTCTTAACTGTGAAAGAAGAAGGCAATCTGGAAAGTAGTGGTCAGAGGGACCCTCAAAGGAAAAGGAAAAAAACCTCTCTGTTATCTTTGTTACAGGCACTGTTTCCACCACACACCACCCAGGGCCTCCAAGTGAAACCCTGCAGACATTTTTATTTTAGTACAGGAAAAAAAAATTATTTTGGTGTCAGTTTTTCTTTCCCTTGGGAACTGGCAGTCTTTTTTGTCTTTATAAGCAACATGGGGCCAAGTAATTCATTCCATTTCCCTTCTTACTTTGGCCACACGAAGACATGAGCCAAATCTGCAGTTTATCCTCAATAACTTTGACACCCTATGCTCTGCGTATCCACACATCATTTTCCTTTTTGTCTTGTTGTACCTTCATGAGAATTTTTGTTTTTATTGGTTATGAAAACGATACCTAGTCACTGTTAAAAACCTGGAAAGTACAGAATAGTTTAGATAAAGAGGGAAGAAAAAAAGCACCAGTGAGCCTATTGCATATATCACTATAAATAGTTTGGTATCTTTTTTCCTTTTTTGTTTCATTTTCAAATATGAAAACTACACATAATATGCATTAGTAGAACACACATATATAGGCAGATTTAATACGTATATAAATTTCCAAGAGAAATTAGATTTTTAAAGATGGCAGAGACATTTTCTTGAAGTAGATTCAGCAAGGGAGAGAAATCAGGAAGGGGGTGGGAGTAGTAGGGAAGTGGGGATTCATCTAGCTGAACTGTGGGCCCTGGCAAACAGTAAGGTTACACTGAGAAATATGAGAAAGGAAATGACTCAGTAACTCTGAGAGAGGGAGCAGAAATGAGACAGCAGCATGAAAGAGTGAATGGCTTATCCTACATTTGGGAATAGGGTCAGGGGTGCTAAATGATTTCAACAATAGGAGAATTTAGTTTTCAGATCAAATCATCAGCGATTCAAATCATATCATCAGTGATATATTAAGTTCTTGTGAGTAATGCTCTTGCATTTGGCATTCGGACGGGGAGCCACTCTGGACATCTATAAGCAGAGCTAATGTCCTGTGGACGGGTCTGCAGAGGCTGGGAATTGAGGCTTTCTTCTCAAGAGTTGTTTCAGAGCAATGAGAACTGGTCACTTAAGAAAGGCTCCCTCTTGTACTCAAGTCTTTGGGGAATACAGTGAATGACACTTTTAATTAACAAATCCGCTGGGAACAAAACTCCTTTAATAGCCTTGGCTGAGTGTAGAGTTTCAACAGTGGGCTGCGGAGGCTCCCACGGTCCTGGGGGAGTTCTGAGACTTGAAGCCAGGGCTGGGTTGTACATCTCTAGAGTCAGACCTATTGGAATGAGGGCTGGAGCGTCTGTCCAGAAAGCCCTTCGCTCTGTCCCAGGGGATGGAGGCTGGCCAGCATGGCAGCCTGTAGGCAAGTGGGGTTCATCTACCACTTGGGGTGTGGGTCTTTCTGCCCTCCCCAGATCCAGGAGTCACAGCCCACTTGTCCTGAATGGCCGAATAGCGGAATGGCAGATTTAGGAATGTATCACTCCAGCTCCTTTATTATTCCTACCACTGACTGGTAGCTGAGTGTCTGACCACAGCAGTGTCCTTAAATGTCTTCTACCATACCTTGTATATCACTTCACCTCACTGGGGTGTGCTCATTCTGGTTCTAGCACAGCGTCAGTATCCATAGTATCAGAGGGTCTAAGAAAGGCTCATGAAAGAGAGAAGAATTCATCCCTTTCTGGTTCCATAGTGGAAAGTATTTATGCAGGACATGCCTACCTTGGAAAACAAGTTTTAATAGCTGGGTGAAGGAAGAGTTAGTCAAAGAGTTTCTTAGCTCTAATTACCTTGCTAAAGCTAGTTTACTTAACTGAGACATCCTCATTAATTGTTTCCTCACTGAAGGCCTGTGATAAACCCCCTGAGGCCGGTTATCTATGATTTTCCACAGGACCAAAAGTTGACAGAAAGATTTTATGAAAGTTTTAAACAGAAGAAATACAATTGTTAAACTAAAGGTGTAACTAAGACCGTTGTTTCGTTTTCATTTTTTTTATGCTTAGGTAATTAATTCTGATCTCTTAAGTTCAGTCTTTCCCCACTCTGTTTGTTTCTTCTTAATGAGGTAGTTTTGGTTCTTTGATTTTATTCCTCCCAGTTCATTTCTGATGATTTTAAAAAGACTGTTGTGAAACTCAACAGGTCAACCTAATTTTGCCTTCTTTACTGAGGTTAACCACCTCCTTCCCCTTTTTTTTTTTTTTTAATAAATTCATACTTATTAAAGGCCCTTTTGGGACAGCGTCCAAGTTTTCAGTCACTGCAATTGATGAGTTCCCCATGGTGGAACTTCCAGTCTGGAATGAAGAAACCTAAAGAAGAATTTTAGCAGTGGCATTATTCAAATGTGAAGAAACAGAAGCAAAAGAAAAGATAAATACAACTTCAGTTAACAATAGTAATAATGGTTTCCAAAAGAGCCATTGTCATTCAGAATTTAGGTGTGTTTAACAGAGCAATTAAGCTCCTTTCATGTGGATCTAGGAGGATCAGTGGTGCCTGCGGGTGGACATTGCCAATTGGTTTGGGAGAGGCAAGCCTAGTTGTAAGGCCTAGAAAGAAGGGCTGGCGTTTAGTTTGTTGTCTTTGCTAAATATAGAAGGATCTCTGATACAGTTCCTAAAACAAGGTTGTGGCACTAGGTGAATATGCTCATCTTTAAAAGAAAACGTAACTCTCAAAAAAAGGTGAAGAGCTCCTAGAGTTCATAAGGTGCCTGGAAGAAGTTGTGATGTGGTTTGGAGGCAAAGCTGGTTGTGGTAGGCAAAGCTGGAAGTCCGGTCCATCCTTCTAAGCACATATTGGACACTCTGCGCAGAAGCTTATGTTGTGCTAGTTTCTCTGAGATTAAGTCATAATAACAAATACTGGAAGTTGTATATGACCAAAAGTCTAATCATGTCTTTTCCTTCAAAAGCCTTCATGCCTCAGTACCTAGGTTTTTCTATAATCTTGGCATGCCTGCCTCCCCTCACTTATTTCCCCTACTCATTCTCCAGCTACACAGTTGTTACTTTGCATGGTAGAGCATAAGCTACCTGAAGGTTTTATATATTACCTATGTGGACCTCACCGTGCCTTACCTTTAGTAAAAGTTCAGTAATGTCATATTTATGAGATTAGTTTCAAGGGCCTCATCTGTGGCTCCAGACAGGTGGAGGTGTCCTCATTATGTCAATTACGTGAGCCTCGAGAGTGTGAGAGGGCTGGCCAGCCCTGCTTCTGGAGAGGAGTTCACAGGTGGTGTTGCAGTGACTGGACGGTGATGAAGTATTTGAGGAGCCAGGGAACGTGGGCCCTTTGGGCTGCGGGCGGGGGTGTGCTAGGGCTCATCTGCCCTGCTAAGACAGAAAACCATGTGGGGGCAGCTGGGGCAGCCAAGTCATGGGTTTGTGTTCAGAGAGTCACCTGCACAACCCCCAATGTGACCCAGTTTGGATGGAAGGTAAGTGACCTGACCTTGGATGAAAACAAATACAATGTGTCAGCTGCTTGTAAGCAGATCCTATAGGAAGAAGAGCCAAAGTCATTTAACTGTTGTTCTGTTATTGGTGACGGCAATAATGATAATGATGCTGACGATTAAAGAGATAATTGTTTTCCTTCTTTTAGTCACATAGAAAAAATCACCACGTGGCAAGACCCTAGGAAGGCGATGAATCAGCCCTTGAATCATATGAACCTCCACCCTGCTGCCACTTCTACACCAGCACCCCAGAGGCCCATGGCCATGTCTCAGCCAAATCTCGGTAAGCCCAAACTTTGACTTGGACTTGAATAAACAATTGTTTAATCAAGGGGCTGTGGGGCTCAGAAGCAGCTCTGGCTGCCTTGGTACCTATCCGTGCACCCAGGCGGTACTTTTTCCTCCCTCTTGCCTGCACTACCTTTCCACTAGCATTTGCCTTCTTTTCTTGGCCTCTTTGCTGTGAAGTGCATGATAGGCTACCTAAGGTTCACATTATAGTTCTGGCATCCCTTCCATTTGCCTTCATTGAGGTTCTTTGAGAAATTGCATAGGCCTCCTGTCTTCATCCAGACTAAAGCAAGTAGGGCACGTAGCCCCTTTCTGTGAATTTGGCCCCTGAACACTGCCAAAGGGTGCAATTCTGGCCTCAAATCCCTTTCCTTCTTTTTTTTGCATAATGTATGATGGATACAAGGTGTGTGTTTTCTTGCTTTATCTTGCCTTTTCTTGCTTTATCTCATTAAATCCTCACAACAACTCTACAAGAAGTAACAATATTCCCATGTGTAAACTTTCTCAGAGTCACACAGCTTGTGGGTAGCTGAGCTGGAGTTTGAACCTAGATTGGTTTGATTTTAGAATGTGTCCCACCATTACATAATCCTCAAGTGGCTTCTCCCCATAACTGTCCTGGGTTGTACAACTCATTTGTCACTTCATTTAGAATGTTGAAGTATGATTTTAGACTTGGGAAGAGGTTATTTTCTGCTAATTGCCTTTACTTCAAAAGAACTAAAATTCTGCCTGGTAGAGATAATCAGATATGAATTAATACTCGAGAGCAACAGAACGAATCAGCTTTTGTTGTAGTCATTTCCCCCCTGGCCCCAAAGGCTAAAAATGAGTGGGCCAATTTTAAAGTTTTATAAGAGATGGTGCTATTTTCAGATAACATTTCCTTTTAAATCAAATATTTAGATACGGCTTTATACACAGAATAGTTAATTTTAGAGAGTAGAAAGAATCTCCTATTGGATTTCCAAGAATGAGCAGGATGAAAATGGAAGCTTTTTTACTAGACACTCTTCCCTCATACTGTGGCTTAGCCAAAGTGAATATAAACTTAAGTAGACCTCAAGTCAGCTTCAAGCAAACATATTGTCTGTTCTTCCAGGAAGTCTAGACCTACCATTTTAAAGCTTGCAGATATAAAATATATCTAAAAAACAAATGACTTGGAATAACCTCTGTTGTGTTCCTTGTCTAAAGGGCAGATCAAAGAAAATGTTATCAGTGCTTCTACCAGGTCTGGTAACCCAAAACTTCCCACGAGTCATTTTTCTCCAGTATATAAGGGCTCAAGTAGAAAGCAGATGTAAATATAGTAAAGAAACCACAAATTAGGTAGCATTAGTTTCATGGTTACTTTAACCATTCGATTTTCATTAAAAAATTTAAAAACTGACTATTAAAGTATTAACTTTAACTTTGTAATCAATTATAATTGGAAAACGTTTTTTATGGACCTGCCTAAAAAAATTGAAACACTTTTTCAAAGAGGTGTTCAAAAAATAAGTCTTCCTCTGATCCCCACTCCTCTGTCCCTTATATTTTGCCTGGAGTCAACCAGTGTTTTCAGTAATGTGTATGTGTTTCTTCATACAGATGCTAGCATACTATACCCACGGCATTGTACCCACACTTTGCTTTCTCCACTTCTATATCCGTACATAAAGAGCTGCTTCATTCTTTTTAAAAAATTGCCTAATAGCCCAACGTGTTGGTATTCTATGGTTTATCTAACTAGTCCCCACCTGATGGATATTTAGATACTATGTGTTGCTAGTACACAAAACACTGGAGTTAACTTTTTTAAATTATGCAACGAGTAGAAAGGAGATTAGCTAAAAAAAGAACCTTAAATGCTTGAAACTTGATATTGAAGGCACATGTGAATCTGTTATACGCATTCAATTCACATCACACCACACCACACCACACCACAGCCCAATTGCTGGTAAAGAGTATCTAAAGAAGTTGTAATCTGAATAAAATACCTTACTTTCCAGATTTCTAAGAAATTTGGGCAGCAAATTTCTCAAGATATGCATTCTGGTGTTTTTCCAATAGTATTTGAGTATTTGCCCATTACAAACTGTGCTTCTTACCTATAGAAAATCACAGATGTGTCCCATAGATGGAAATATAACTGGGAATGAAAAGTAAGCTCCAAAGATGGGAATAATTTAAAGAGTCACAATATGGTCCTAATAATAAATGATTTACTCAGAACATTTTATTTTAAGCTATAGATCTTCTTATAGTTTTTACTCTTTATTATTGATTCTTTTCCTTTTTTTTAAGGTTTAGAATATGGTGTTTATTTTCATTATTTTAGAAACCATAGGTATATATTGGTATTTCTATGTGTTATATATAATATACCTATGTCTCCATGTTTGGGTGCTTTTGCTTATATATATCAGCACACACACACACACACACACACACACACACACACAAAGTCAGTGTTTTGAATATGATTCAAAATCTCTGTCTGTTTTACATCAACTGCATTTTCTTTCTTTTTACCCTTTAACCAGAACAGATGCTTCTCCTCCTCCTTCTTAAATCTAGAACTTTGGTCTTTTCAATGGAATATAGCTGACAAATAAGTGAACTTAAGTGGTATGCCTTCTTTACTGGGAGGTATTTATGTATTTATGGAAATGAGGTCAAAATACACTTAACGACAGTTTCAGGTGATAGAATTCGTACCGTTTATAAGCTAATTTTATGTATTTCTAGAGCCGTAATATGATCAATGACATAGCTAAATACATTCAGCAATAAATCTTATTTTTTTTTATTGGGATTCCATGTTTTCCTGTAAGTTGGTTACATGGACTTGGGGGTCAGGCTGTCGAATTTGAATACTGGCTCTGCCCATTACTAAGTTGGTGACCTTGTACAGATACTTAATTGTGCCTCAGTTTCCCATATGTAAAATAGGATGGGTTTTATATCCATCATCATCCTATATAGTATGAGGAGATTATATTAGTTTATATATCCATGCCTGGTACTTAATAAGCTATAACTAAATGCTTATTCTTATTATTTGTGGAAAGAAAAGTTTTATATTTTATTTAATTATAGAATGTTAGATTTGAAGACAATTACGTTGTTCATTGTAAAAGCTTTAAATAAAAATTTTATTTGGGGCTGGTTAGAGTGCAAAGCGCTTTAAATGAGGAATACTGTATTTATTACTTTCAGTGAGGATAGCGCCCTCTGGTGGAAATGTTTCAGTCTCCTTCCTTCCTGAAATGTGGCTTGTTAAGTCAAACCATATTTTAATTGGGAGAGAACCTATCACTTAAAAGCATCCTGGATGAGTGACTTTGTAAGAAACGGAGCATACTTTTGTCAGACTGCATCAGTATCCAGCAGAAAGCTATCTCTCTCTGTAGGGTGGCAGGTTTGTTGTGTGTCTAAACTCACTGACTTTTCAAATGCCTAAGTAAAGTGAAATTAGACTGTGCAGAAGAAAAATGTTAAAAAAAATTTTTTTCACTTTATTTCAGATAACCATTTCAAGCTTTGTCTAATTTTTAACTGAAATTTTTGTTTTCGTATTTGCCAAATCATTTTGTTTGTCAGGTTTTATCCAATTTGATTCTGTCTGAGCAGATTAGTGACCTTTAAGTCTGGGTCCCCAGACATACCCAGTGAATGGAAGAAGAAAGGAAGACCTTGAAGGACTTTAGATAGTGAAGAGGAGAGATTACCACTGAGTAGAAAGAAGCCTATCACTTGAGTGCTGACAATTTGTTTGGAATCCTCATTTGATGTAACATAGTGAAGGGGGAAAATTACTACACATGTGAAAGTTGATTTTTTTCATAGCACAAACCGGGTAGGATCTCATATGTTTTAAGTGGGTTGTTGGTATGATTAATTACTATTAATAATCACTAAATTTTTTGAAGAAGTTAAAAAATGAAACAGAAAAAAGACCAAAGACTATACAGGTCCTATAATAATATATAGAACAATGGGCGTGGGGAAAATGGAGCCTGCTAAAGAAGTCAGTTAGGGCGTTAGGGTGGTGGAGGCAGGGTGGAAGGCAGGAGACTTTTTTGTTTAGTGGTTCATGGGCAGAACTTGAAGTCAGGACTGAGTTTCTCTTGGGTTAGACATGTACTTGTTGCATTACTTAACCTCTCTGAGTTTCGTTTTTCTTATCTGTAAAATGGTGGTATGAGAGTACCTGCCTCATGAAAGTTGATTTGAGTATTTATTTATTTTTTTATTGTTCATGCCTGTAGCACCTGGTCTTCCTAGGTGGTCTCCCATCTAATTACTAACCAGGCCCAACCCTGCTTAGCTTCTGAGATCAGACTTCGGGCTTGCTCAGGATAGCACGGCCGTAAACCATGGACCGTGGCTCCACTGGGGTTGAACCCAGGACCTTCTGCATGTAAAGCAGACGTGCTAACTGCTACACTATGGAACCATGTCCTGGTTTGAGTATTTAGATTGTCTGTGCCTTGGTCCCTGGCATAGAAAAAACCCCAGAGAAATGCATTGTTATAACTCATTGTTAGCTGGTAGCCTGGTTTCTCTCACTTTTCTGGCCTCTGTGTACTAAAGGAAGAGCCTGCGTGTGCTCCTCCCTCAGGAAAACCCAGCCACCATTCTTGCAGCTTTTGTTTTTGCAACTTTTACCATTTGGATACTTTTGCTTATACACTGTGAACATAATTTTAACCCCAGAAAGCATTGTGAGGAGAAGAAGAGGAGGAGCATGCTTGTGACCTACCTCCTTTACCGTCACATCATTAACAGGGAGTTTGTGAGAAGCTAACTGAAATCATGCAGCAACTTAGCATATCCCCATGTTTTAAAACGTTTTTGCCAAGGGAAAGTGACGTGCAGTTTTGCCTTTTTGGTGATAATCCTGGCATGCATAAACCATGGTGTGTGTGCTGGGCTCCTGTCACATGGTAATGACCTCTTTGCTGGAGTGAGGCCCTGACTGGGGTGCCAGTATCCTCTCAGACAGGACAGGAAAAATAAAGACTGTATAACAACTTTACCAGCCCTAGCCAGTTTAGAAACGTGGTGAAGTGCAGCCAGAGTGTATTTTTAATGCTATAGGAATTTTAAAAATCTCTCTCTTCCTCTTTCTCCCTCTCTCCCTCCCTTCCTCCCTCTCTCCCTCCCTTCCTCCCTCCTCCTCCTCCTCCTCC